>NC_133618.1:360902810-361140310 GCF_048593235.1 Sminthopsis crassicaudata | reverse complement strand
TAATGAGAACAAAAGAATCAAAATTGCACATGACTTGAAGGAGCAAAAGAAATATAATATATATAAGGGAGCTATTGAGTATCTCCAATTTTGAGGGGAAGTTGGCAAAAGAGATGTGATTAAAAGAGTCAAAATAGCATGCTGCTTAAAATGTTAGACACATAGGAAGGACTGGACTTTAATCTTACCTCAGACTTTTACTAACTGTTTGATACTAATGAAAGTTCCTTTATCTGTAAAATGTAAATAACCCATTAAGAGGGTTGTTAAGAAGCATGAATGATAAATTACATAAAGCTCTTTGCAAATTTAAAGTGATGAAGATGACAACCATAATGGTGATGATGATGAAAAATAAAAAATATGTGTCATTCATATATTGAAAATGAAGAGGAAAAAAAAGAGAAAAAGAAATTCCTAAGTTACTGGAATGGTAGCCACATAATGTGAAAATATTAAGAGAAAGGCCTCTAACACATTAGGTAGAATATCTACGAAGTATTTAAGTAAAAAGATAGTCAAGAATTACTTGAGAAGGCATAGAGAACTGCTACTTTCAATCATGCCAGTGATATCAGAGCCATCTCAATATTAAAATATAAGTGAATTTTCTCTATTTAATCTTACTCTACAGTTTATATAAGTTAATTCTATTAAAAAAAATTCTATTTAAAGGAGCAAACATGAAAATGCAGCACTCATTCAGCCTTCAATATAAAAAATACAATGCATTAAGGAAAGTAATTTGCAAAAAAACAAAAAAGAATTTTTTGTATTGATAAATTTCATTATTCTATTCTTAAAATTTGTATATGTAATCACATGACAATTTGCCATAATTTCACAATTACTATTATTTACCCTGATTTTCAGATGCAGAGATTCCCCAAGAGCAATTAAAGAGGAGAAAGCATAGAAATATGAAATCGGCTGCAAATATAATACTGACAAGAAAAGTGTTTTCATCATAAGAATGTGTTTTAACTTTTGACTGCATTTCCTTGGTGCCTCAAGAAGGTAGAGATAAAAAAGAGATTTAACTACCATATAATTTCCTCAAGTTACAGATGGAACATAACCATCACTCTCAGCATGAAAGACTCTCCCAGGGCACAAGATAAAAAGCAGAAAGGACAGAAAGCAAACAGATAGGAAGGGCTATAACTTGAAATTGGACAAACACCTCCTGGGATAAAATAACAGAAATATATGGATAGAAGAGGAGAAATAAACTTCCCTCAACTGATCTGACAGGAAAAGGAGTAGTGGAGTTAAGAGGATTTCCTGACTTAGAGACAGAGTCTGGCCTTACAATTTTATTGATCTAGGAAAATCTCACATGAGAAAAATTCCTTTACCAATATAGGGCAATATCTACAACTAATGTTTCCATAGAATTGCCTAGGTATCAAACTCCCTCAAATAAATTAAAATGTAATTAGAAGTTTTAAATGTAATTTTGCAATTTTTCAAATATAATTTTGAAGTTTTCTAAGTTACTGTGGCCTGTAGGAATCTATTTCTATTTGAGTTTGATACTATTGGCATATAACAACAAAGATTAAATGATTTATGTGTCTGTACATAGCCAGCATATGTCAAAAGTGGGTTTTTAATACAGGTTCCAATATGACCTGTCTACTACAGCATACTGCCTCTTCATTGTAACTTTAAGAAAGTGAAAAATTAAAAGAAATTCAGAACATACTTCTTTCTGTTGGTAATGAAGAAAGTGAATGGATAATATTCTGTGGGTGAAGCATCTCTTTCAGGCCACTAGGGGATGATGTGAAAATTGAATCCACTAATCTTATCTCTACATCAGATTTATTCAAATACTTACCTACTATGCATAGCTCATCATGAGTCAACATGAGGAACAAATATAAAAAAACAGGACAAAGGTTACATCTTGGGGCAGCTCAATTTCACAGGACAGATATAGAAAAGGACAATAAATAAAATACAGGGTAGAATATTAGTAGAGTCATAAGAAAGGGAGGATTCAGAAGGTAAAGGCATCAATTAAAATGTTCATTAACCACATATGCAACACTGGGCAAATGTAGAAAATTGATGAAGCTGAATACAAGATGATTACATATGAATTCTAGTCTGCCTTCATAGTGTTTAATCTAATTAGGAAGACAAAATAAGCACTATTAATATATATATGTATATGTATATGTATATGTACATATACATATATATACATACATATATACACACAAAACACATTAAAAATCATCTTCAACTATCTGTAATCAGCACAGCAGAAGGAAAGTCAATACTAGTAAAATGACCACTTGCCATATTTATAGATCATCACCTACCAGTTATTTGTAGATCATCTACCAGTCAACAGCTATCCAATGAGCATGGAAGGCTCGACTAGCCTCTAACCTAGGCAAATGGTTTAAACAACTAAAAGCCCAATATACTCACATAAGTTATTTTTTATGATCACTTCCATCATAGTTGTGTTTAGTGACATCTCGTTTTGTGGCCAAGTTATATCATGTTGGATATCTCTCTTCCTCTGTTTCCAATATGGAAACAACATTTGGCCCTTAAAAGCTAAGTTAAAGTTCAGACTAGTCCTTTCAAAGCTGGAAAAGCCTCTTATAAATTAGGTTTATGTTAAAGGACTACCTTAATGGTAGAGAGTGTCATCATAGGTGGGGTATAAGAGGAAGTACTAAACTTGGAAGGCAGGAAAATTGGAGTTCAAAAGCACCTCTAGTACTTAAATCTACTTCACAAGCTTTTAATGAAGCTCTAGAGAGATAACATTTTTAAAGTCCTTTGCAAAGTTTAATTGTCAACTAGTAAGATTTTTTTGTTTGTTTGTTTGTTTGTTTTTTGATTATCATTAGTGTATTAAACCTCATCTGAAACTTTTCTTGGTGTGGGAATAACAGAATTTCACAGATACCAACTAAAGAAATATAAAACTGTTTAAGATAAAGCAATAGGAGGACCACCTACACTGAAGCAACCACAGATCAATTAATGCATTTAATGTGTTGCTATATAGAATTACACAGTAGTTCATTCAACGGGATGCAGGAAATTGTATTTTCTCACACCTACCATTTAAAGAAGATAACACATGTCTTTATTATTATTATTATTATTATTATTATTATTACTTTAATTTTACAAATGAAGAAACTAGAGAGGGAAAATGACTTTATTCAATACAGCTCTAGCTGACTCAGGATTTGACTTCAGATCCTTCAAATCAAATTTAATTTTTTTTAAAGATGTACCACACAAAAAAAGGAAGAAGAAAGGATCAGAGAAAGGGAAATAGAGGAAATTATAGCATTGAAGATTAAAAAAACAAAACAAAACAAAAAAAACAACAAAAAAGACAGATAAAACCATTTAATGAAACTCTAGCCAAAAAAAAAAAAAAAAAGGCTTCAACTTCAGGGATTAAAAGGAAAAGCGTGGTTTTGAATTATTATCTCTGGGCTTCAGTTTCTTCATATACACAAAATAAGAGGGTTGGATCCCTGAACTCAAAATTTATGGTAATGTGGAACTATATATAAAATCTAATACTTCTAAACCTGAACTTAAATACTAGGAAGCTGACCTAAGTTCTAGATATGTGTTAATTCCCCCCAGAGGGATCCATACTGAGTCAATTCTAATAACCCCTAAGATAATAATAATAATAATAACAATAAAAATAACAACAAACTTCCTCTTTGCTTTACTTTTCCATCTCCTTACAACCTGGCTCCAGTCTTACCTTTTCTAGCCTCATGGGTCATTACTCTCCAACACATATTCTGCTATTCAATTAAACTGGTCCTCTCAAGTAAAACTCTACCTCCAACTCAAGCTTTGTACTGCCATTCCACATGCCTCCTTATCTCTGCTTCAGGGTTCCTTTTTTCCCTTAAAAACCAAGCTTAAGCATCATCTTCTACATGAAGCCTTTTCTGAATAAAATCATTTCTAATCTCCAGAACTGATAATATTCTCCCTCCAAAACTAGCTTATATTTAACATCTTTGCATATATTTGAATTTGATCACTTTATATATGCTGTATATATGTTTTATAGGAGCTCTTTCTCAACAGAACACAAGTTCCTTGCCAATAGGGAAAGTCTCATTCTTTGGACTTGTATACCAAGTCTGTTTCATAGTACTTTTCATATAGTAGACACTCCAAATACATGAGGATTGTTTTTTAATTTTGCATTTTTGGCAACAACAAACAAGTTTTTTTTTATACGAAACACTTAAATATTGAATTAATGACCATTGTTATCTTACATAATTACTTGTCCCTGAACCTCAAGTTGATCATCTGTAACAAGGAAAAGGGTAGATTACATAATTTCTAAAATAGCTTCTAATTCCAAAATTATTTAATCCAATGAACCCTTTATTCAATTTAGCTTCTCACTTTACTAGTTGTTATATTGGGAAACTATACAGCAAAATGTAAGAGAGTGTTAGAGTCTATGGGGAAGGTAAAGAGAAAGATTCAGGGAAGGCACTAGGGTGAAAATAAGAAAGGGACCTTGAAGGTATTGGATAGTGATTAGAAAATGACAAGAAGAGGGTAAAAGGTATGAAGAACAAGGTTTATTTAACTTAATTTTACAAAGATTTAAGAAAAGACATCAGCATTGAAAATCAAACAGAAAAAGTTTATTAAGTGTTTACAATTAAATTTTATGAGCCATCTCTAATTCCACTTCTACTGGTCCTTTGCATGAGGCAAGTCCTTTCTTCCTCCTGGCAAGAAAGTACACAGAAATCCACCACATATTTTGCTGCTTCTGTCCAATGTCTCTAAAATAATCTTAGTAAAGAAGATCAGAAAAGAATGGGAGGTGGGTGAGGGAATGTCTATCAACAATCAATGCTAGTCTTTTTCAAGCCCAATTAACTGTTCCTCTCATTCTAACCATCTCTGTAAGCCATAGCTCTTTTTTGACTGCATAACTGCTGCCCTGTCACCTCCTAGCTATCCATCCTTGAACCTTTTGCAGCCACCCAGTTATTTTGTGTAGCTGTACCCAAAGAAGCTAGATGTCTTCTTTGCCTAGAATCTATCTGACGTACCATGAAAGTATGACGCATAAGCAGGTAGAACCCAGATATAATAAGTGGACGAGCTCTTTTATCTTACCACCACCACAAACAATTTTTCCATTTTATGCTCTAATATATACTTTCATGTATTCACTTTTCATTTTCTCACCACTATTCATTTATTTGTATCTTCGTCTCATTAAAAATCTCAGAATTTTTTTTTCCCATTGGATCTACATAGACTACATAAATCCCCTAACAGGGAGCAAAACTCCTTGGTAGAAAGTACCAACCTGTCATAAACAAGCCCTTTTTTTTCAAGAGGCAGTTCAACTTAATAGTTGATCTTATTGCACATAAAGCTAATATTACTCTCAGATTGAGAAAATGGATATTCCAGGTTACTCTGGGAAAGAACTCATTATTTCCTAACAAAGGTCTCCACAGAAGGACTGAAATAAATATCATCTCTGTTGCTAATACTAGGTTTCTTCTAAGACTAATAAATTATCATAATTACTTTTATCATCATTATCAATTACAATAACAATGGGGCCCATTCCATTATTGCTTGTTTCATGGCAGTTTTTGTATTTTCAAAGGTTCATGAGAGCAATTGATGAGAAGGTTAAAGAGGGCTCTAGAGTTTATGAGAAGTGGGAGGCAAAAAATTGACCTTTGTTTTGTTGCTGAGCTGTTGTATGACCTTTCAGGACCCTCTTTGTCCATTTATAAAACAAATCTGATAAAGCAGTATTACTTATCTCAGAATCTTTGATGATAAGAACCCTTATTATTATCTCAAGAAAATAAAATAAAAATGATAGACATCTTTTTTGAACCAAGAATTTCAGATAATCATTAAGGGAAAAGACTAAGTGATTTCCTAATCCAATAACTCACTAAAAAAAATCACGTTTCTCAAATGATTCTGCATCCATGATTCTGCACTTACCTGTGAGTATTTGCTAAAGGCTCTGACCCAGAAAGAACAAGTAAGGAGGAAATATAGAGCAAGGTCCTCACCTATTACATGGTAAGAAATTACCTATCAAAATCCCTTGGCAGCTCCATGAATATTCCTAGGGAGGGTTATGCTTACCAAAAGACAATTGCTACCAGCTCCCCCCCCCCCATTAATTTATTATCCTTGAATCTATTCACTGAACCACCTAACAACCTCAGTTCCTCCCAAAATAGACTATATAGCCTTTCAGAAAGATAGATTTTACCCCAAAAGAAAAACCACAGACTCAGCTCCCCACACTGATATTATCTTCTGCTCCAAGGGAGTTTGGAGAAAACAAAACATTGTAAAGGCAAATTGGGACAAAATTGATTGTCTGTGTATTGCTAAGTGTATTGTCTTCATAGGCCTATAAGGAGCACTTTTTTCCTGGCTAAAAAACACACAACAGAAGGTATTCTTAAAGAAAATTTAGTCATTCTTTTTAAATCTAGTTAAAATGACCCACCCATCTTTTTTGGAAGCATGAATGCCATCAAACATATAAAAAAGCATAAATTGGTCAACTATGTTCTATACCCAGTTGGATGTGTTTTTTTTTCTTCTACCACAATCATATCTGTTTACAATATGGGCATTTCACAAGGGTTAATGTGTAAGCTTTCTATCTAATACTTCAGGCAACCTTGAAGTCATTATAGTGGATCCTAAGAAAAGAAATCAAACTGATGGAGGGATGGAGGACTTGGAGTCCATAACATATACATATGAAATTGGGGGTGTTTATTCTAAAAAAGGAAAGACTTATGGGATAAATTATAGATGTCTTCAAATATTAGAAGGGCTATCATGTAGAGAAAGGATTAGATTTGTTCTCATTGGCTTTATTGGATAGAAGTGGGGTACAATGCAGACGGCAAGTTTAACCTTAGCATCAGGAAAAAACTTTCAACTAGTTAGAGCTGTGGTGAAGTGAAATGACTTGGAAGATAGTATTTTGGCCTTTATTGGAAGTCTTGAAATATGGTTTGGACTAAATGATCCATTAGATCCATTGATCCCATTGTGTTCTTTCCCACTGAGAAATAATATCTGTATACAGAAAAGACCAATAGGCCCAATGAATCTAATGGGCCATCTAATTCAATCCATAACTGTAGCGAGCTGTGGTCTCCAGAAGCTGCTGGATCTCTCTCTGGGAAGAGATCTGCTGTGTCTTCTACTCAAATCTCTCCGACAGATTCTTCTTCCTGTAACGAACCGTTGTCTCCAGGCAGTTGCTGTTAACTCTTGTCCAAAGAAGTGACTTCCCTTCCTGCAGAGAGCCCCGTCAAGCCTGATGCAATTCAGAGTCTTCCTTCTTGAATCCTGGCTCTGAATCTCCTCCAGCTCTTATCCTTCTCCAGGCCGATCTGCTCTCTGCGCCCAGTGCTGTCTCTTTTTATCCTCCCAGAGAATGGGCGTGGGATAATGCAAGGGCTTCTGGGAAGAACCACCCCAGCCAATGAGCTTGCCCCCTCTATCAAGTCAACCTGAGTTCTCACCTTGTAATTGTCCAGAAAACCTGAATTCTCACCTTGTCACCATCCAGACAACCTGAGTTTTCACTTAGTAATCCTAACATCTCCCCCTTTCTTTTGATTTAGAACATAGGACAGTCATGACCTTGAAACATAAATCCATCAATATGGAAGGTATTACACATAATTACATAAATGACCTTGAAACATAAATCCATCAATATGGGAAGTATTACAGATAATTACATAAATTACATAAGTACATAGTAACATAGTAACATAACACATGCTAGAAGTATATAACAATCATAATCAAATAATCATAAATTGAAAATTTATAAATGTCCATAAGTCCATTGTCCATTAGTCTCATCTTGTGTGAGGAAGTCCAATGATTCCTGCTGATTTTAAAGTTCTTTAACAGTCTTTTTATTATCCATGCTCTTTCGGTGTAAGATGTTTCTTAGATCTTCTCCTTTATTTTGAGGTCTTTCTCTTTTTCTGTCTTTCTCTGATGGACAAGGCGAATATGACTCGTTGGCACCCATCTGATTCCTTCTCCTGCTGAAGAAATACAAGCAAACCCTCTCCCCCAGGCAGTTAACCTATCTGGTCCCTTCCATTCACCACTTTCTGGATCTCTCCACATCACCTGGCGATTATCTAAGGACAGTGGAGATGCTCTCACTGGACACTGCCCTTTTGGTGGGTTATAAAACCTGTCTGCCGGAGCCAGTGCATCTTTGTCAAAAATTAGAAAATTAATGGTATAGAGAACTAAATTTAGAAGTTCCCTAGGGCTACCTGTGGCTCCCCCTTTCTTTTGTTTTTGGAGGAGTGTCTTAATATCTCTGTTTCTTCTCTCTACTATTGCCTGCCCTTGAGGATTAAAGGGTATGCCCGTGGTATGTAAAATCTTATACTGTGCACAAAAGTGTGTAAAATATTTGGACGTATATGCAGGTCCATTGTCTGTTTTTATTGCTTGTGGCACACCCATAATTGCAAAAGCCTGTATAAGGAATTCAGTGACCACTCGGGCTGTCTCTTTTGCTGCTGGCATTGCAAATGTGAATCCTGAAAAGGTGTCTACCACAACATGAATAAAAGATAGACGACCAAAAGATTTATAATGGGTCACATCCATTTGCCAGATTTCATTGGGTCTCAAACCACGAGGATTCTTCCCTGGAGGGAGTGTAGGAGCGTGGAAAGGAAGACAAGCTGTACAGCTTTTTACTATGCTCCTAGCTTCCTCTCTTGTGATTCCAAATTGTAAACGTAAAGCTCGAGCAGCCTGATGATATTTAGAATGAGATTCTTGTGCTTCCTGAAATAAAGGACTACTGGCTAACATGGTTAGAAGGCTATCTGCCTTTGAATTTCCATCAAAAATGGGACCTGGAAGTCCACTATGTGAGTGGACATGCAAGATATAAATCTTGCCTGGATGTTTTCTCACTTGCTCTTGAAGCTCTTTAAAGAGCTGATAAATATTGGAGGCTGCAAATTTTATTTGGGCTGTGGCAATTCTTTGTACTACACCTACTGAATAGGCTGAATCAGTAATTATATTTACGTCTCCTGGGTAATAAGTGAGAGCTAGCATGATAGCAAATAATTCATTCTGTTGAGTGGATTGAAAAGGAGTCCTGATTACTCTCTTTATGGTTAAATCATGAGAGTATATGGCACAAATATTTTCTTTGGAGGCATCTGTAAAGATTGTTGGTCCTTTAAGAGGAACCTTAGAAACCTTTTCTTCAAAAATCCATCGCCAATTATGTAGTAGCCGGGTAATCTTTAATGGAGATCCATGTGCAAAATTTGGAGCGGTGGCCAATAAAATTTGCCATTCTGGGATGGTCTCACAGCATACATTAATCTGTGCGTTAGTATAGAATGTGTATATTTTTTCAGGACTTATCCCAGATAATTGTGTTACTCTCTTAATAGCCTTTAATAAAATCCTAGCCACAAGCACTGGGTAAGGTGTAAGGCTTTGTTCTGGTTGTGCTGGGAGGTTCACCCACTCAATCACTCTGTCTCCTTGGTGAAGGACTGCTGTGGGTGCCTCTTTTGTAGCAAAAACTGATATTTCCAAGGGTTTTTGAGTGACTCTTTCAACCACATTGGATAAAGCCAGTTCAACTTCTCTCAAAGCCTTTTGTGCTTCTTTTGTAAGCTGGCGTGGTGAATTTAAAGCACTGTCTCCCCTTAAAATGTCATAGAGAGGTTGTAGTTGATTGGTAGTTAAGCCTAACACTGGACGCATGCATTGGATATCTCCTATTAATTTTTGAAAGTCATTTAAGGTGTTCAACTTCTCTGTTCTTAAAGAAAGCTTTTGTACTGTGAGTGTCTTAGGATATACTTCATATCCTAAATATTGAAAAGGAGCATGTCTTTGAATTTTTTCTGTAGCTATATGCAGTTTGTAGTACTTTAATGTTTCCATGGTCCTTTGTAGACATGCCTCTAACATTTGTTCCTCAGGTGCACATCCCAAAATATCATCCATATAATGTAACAATATTACTTTTGGAAAGGCTTTTCTTACTGGAGCAAGAGCAGCTGCAACATACATTTGGCACATAGTAGGGCTGTTTTTCATTCCCTGTGGCAAAACTGTCCATTCATATCTTTTATAAGGCTCAGCCAAATTAACACTAGGCACTGAAAAAGCAAATCTTTTCATATCCTCCTTATCTAGAGGAATAGAATAGAAACAATCCTTAATGTCTATAACCCATAGAGGCCATTCTCTTGGCAACTGAGTAGGAGATGGAAGTCCAGGCTGAAGAGTTCCCATAGTTTCCATCTGTTCATTTACTCTTCTTAGATCAGTTATCATCCTCCATTTTCCAGATTTCTTTTTCACCACAAATACTGGGGAATTCCAAGGACTTAGAGAAGGCCGCAAGTGTCCTTGGTCAAGTTGTTCTTGCACTATGTCTAATAAGGCCTGAATTTTATCACTTCTTAAGGGCCACTGTTCTACCCACACTGGTGAATCAGTCTTCCACTGAATAGGAACTGGTGAAAGTGCAGGTAGGCCTTCAACAGCAGCCCTGCCTAAAAAGCCGAAGTGCTTATTTGTAATCCTATCTGCTGTAAAATGTCTCTTCCCCACAGATTGATGGGGATTTTTTCAACCACAAAAGGAGTAAAAGCTCCTGTTTCTCCTTCAAATACCCATCTCAAAGGCCTAGCACTAACTTCTGCTGCTATTGATCCTCAAATTGCGAAGGTCTGGTCTAGCTCCTCTTGTCAGGATAAGCAAAAGTCCTTGCCCCACGTTGGGCGCCAATTGTAACGAGCTATCGTCTCCAGAAGCTGCTGGATCGCTCTCTGGGAAGAGATCTGCTGTGTCTTCTACTCAAATCTCTCCGACAGATTCTTCTTCCTGTAACGAACCGTTGTCTCCAGGCAGTTGCTGTTAACTCTTGTCCAAAGAAGTGACTTCCCTTCCTGCAGAGAGCCCCGTCAAGCCTGATGCAATTCAGAGTCTTCCTCTTTCTCTGAGAGTCCTCTCTTTTATTCTCCCAGAGAATGGGCGTGGGATAATGCAAGGGCTTCTGGGAAGAACCACCCCAGCCAATGAGCTTGCCCCCTCTATCAAGTCAACCTGAGTTCTCACCTTGTAATTGTCCAGAAAACCTGAATTCTCACCTTGTCACCATCCAGACAACCTGAGTTTTCACTTAGTAATCCTAACACATAACCAAAAGAGAGATTCTAATAAGAACTACCCAAAAAGTGACTATACAGTCTATTTCAAGATCTACAAAGTTCTTCTCAGAATTTTAATAACATATTGCATTTTCAAAATACAAGTACATTTTTAAATTTTCATATTTCTTTACTTTCCAATAATATTTAATCAGTTCACCCATAGCAGTCTGAAGACATTTCCACATGAAAGAAAAGGACAAGAACACTTTATCACTAAATCCACCTAGGGAATCTGGAAAATTCATCCTCCAAAATGCAAATTTGGAAGGAAAATAAAAAACCAGCTAGTTATATGTATGTGTGAAGAATACCCTCTACAATATTGTCAGCGATTATATATAACTATATCTAATGTGATATCGCTTAACTTTCTAGCTAAGCAGTATGCAGAATTCAAGAAAAATTCTATTAACTGATAGAAAACTATGACAGAAAATAGTGACAACCACCAACTTTACCACACATCCTGCATAGAATCTGTCACTTTAACAAATGCTAAGCATGACTTCTTAGAAGCAATGGTTAACTAGAATATGTCAACTAGAATTCAACTCCATAGTGAAAAATATTCTGAAGGTGCTTAAAGAATTTATACTTCATCAGCATATAGAACTAAATGAATTGAACGCCTGGTGAGACTACTTCTTAAAAATAAATCACCCCTACAGAATCAACTAAAAAATTATTAGAAATTATCCACAGCTTTAGCAAAGTTGCAGGATACAAAATAAATGCCCATAAATCATCAGCATTTTTATATATCACAGCAAAATCCAACAACAAGAGATACAAAGAGAAATTTAAAATAACTGTTGATAATATAAAATATTTGGGAATTCATCTGCCAAGAGAAAGTCAGGAACTATATGAGCAAAACTAAAAAACACTTTCCAAACAAATAAAGTCATATCTAAACAATTGGAAAAATATCAAATGCTCTTGGATAGGTTGAGTGAACATAATAAAGATGACAATATTCCCTAAACTAATCTATTTATTTAGTGCTATACCTATTAAACTTCCAAGAAACTGTTTTGCTGATATAGAAAAAATAACAACAAAATTCATCTGAAAGAACTAAAGGTCAAGAATTTCAAGGGAATTAATGAAAAAAGATTCAAATGAAGGTGGCTTAGCTGTCCCAATCTAAAACTATATTATAAAGCAGCAGTCATCAAAACCAGTTGGTACTGACGAGGAAATAGAAATGTTGATCAGTGGAACAGGTTAGGTTCACAGAACAAAATAGTCAATGACTATAACAATCTAGTATTTAACAAACCTAAAGGCCCCAGTTTTGGGGATAAGAATTCACTATTTGACAAAAACTGCTGGGAAAATTGGAAACTAGTATGGCAGAAAGTAGGCATAGACCCACACCTAAAACCATATACCAAGATAAGGTCAAAATGGGTTCATGATCTAGACATAAAGAATGATATCATAAGCAGATTAGAAGAACATAGAATAGTTTACCTCTCAGATTTGTGGAGGAGGAAGGAATTTGTGACCAAAGAAGAACTAGAGACCAATATTGATCACAAAATAGATGATTTTGATTATATTAAGTTAAAAAGTTTTTGTACAAACAAAACTAATGCAGACAAGATTAGAAGAGAAGCAACAAACTGGGAAAACATTTTTATATCCAAAGGATCTTATAAAGGCCTCATTTCTAAAATATATAGAGAATTAACTCAAATTTATAGTAGTTAAAGCCATTCTTCAATTGATAAATGGTCAAAGGATATGAACAGACAATTTTCAGATGAAGAAATTGTAACTATTTGTAGCTACATGAAAAGGGGCTCCAAATCATTATTGATCAAAGAAATGCAAATTAAGACAACTCTGAGATACCACTACACACCAGTCAGATTAGCTAAAATGATAGGAAAAGATAATTACCAATGTTGGAGGAGATGTGGGAAAACTGGAACATTGATACATTGTTGGTGGAATTGTGAATAGATCCAACAATTCTGGAGAGCAGTTTGGAACTATGCTCAAAAAGTTATCAAACTGTGCATACCCTTTGACCCAGCAGTGTTACTACTGGGCTTATATCCCAAAGAGATCTTAAAGAAGGAAAAGAGACCTGTTTGTGCAAGAATGTTTGTGGCAGCCCTCTTTGTAGTGGCAAGAAACTGGAAACTGAGTGGATGCCCATCAAGAAGAATAGTTGAATAAATTATGGTATATTAATACTATGGAATATTATTGTGCTATAAGAAAGTTGACCAGCAGGATGATTTCAGAGAGGTTTAGAGAGACTTACATGAACTGATGCTGAGTGAAATGAGCAGAGCCAGGAAATCATTATACACAGCAACAAGAAGACTATACCATGATCAATTCTGATGGATGTGGCTCTCTTCAACATTGAGATGATTCAAACCAGTTCCTTTTCTGCAGTGATAAAGAGAGCCATCTACACCCAGAGAGAAAACCATGGGAACAGAGTGTGGAACACAACATAGCATTCTCACTTTCTCTGTTGGTTTTTGCTTACATTTGTTTTTCTTTTTCTTCCTTCTTGATCTAATTTTTCTTATGCAACAAAATAACTGTATAAATGTGTACATATATATATATATATATATATTGAATAAAACATGTATTTCAACATATTTAACATGTATTGGACTACCTGCCAGCTCAGGGAGGTGGTGAGGGGATAGAAGGGAAAATTTGGAACAAAAGGTTTTGCAAGGGTCAATGCTAGAAAAATTACCCATGTATAATATGCTTTGTAAATAAAAAGCTTTAATAAAAAAATGAGAAAATTGGAAAAAAATGAATTACTATATGGCACTTACTGCTCTTAAAACCTTGAGATTTGTCTTCTAAATGTCTTAATACAGGGTTTCTTAAACTTTTCCTCTCTTTACCTCTTTTTGCACAAGAAATTTTTACATAACCCCAGGTATAGAGGTATAAATAGATATATAAATCAAACATTTATTGAAAATAACAATTAATTATTTGGGATACTATATTTAGTTACAAGACACCACATGGGGTCTAAAATCACAGTTAAAGAAGCTAAGTTCTAATAGGATACTGCCTAGTAATAGTCTCTGTCTTCCCCCTCAAATGGCATTGTATTAGGTCTTTGTATTAGCAGTTTGATGTTTTACTATCCCTTTGTCTTCTTTGCCCAGAACCTTCTTTGAATGAAAAGCTTGCTTGAGTAACTGTCCTGCATTTCCCCAATTCCATCTCATAATGCCCTCCACATTGATGATACCTGAAAGATTCCCAGCCCACAACAAATGAAATGCTTATTGCTCCAATTCGATAATCTTCCTGCAGTTACTTAGCTATAATTCTTATTAATTGTCCTATAGTCCTCAATAAATGACAATAGGTGGAGTTCCTACTGTGCCCATCCCTCTATAGCACAGAGTCTGCTACAGTTTGCTGATTTGCATTCAGGACAAGGAGTAATGTACCAATGGACATGGAAAACTATACCATACTATTAGTCAGTAGTAAAGAAGAAGAAAAATTAAAATAAAATTTAAAATCTACATATTTATCAAGCAAGTAAATATATACATATATTCAATGATGGGCTTTTAAAGATATAGATTCTAGAATCTGTGATGTATTATCTGTAGTTCTTATATAGGATCCTTCATAAGTTACTCTATAGATGATAAAGTGGAGTCTTATTGGGCATCATGTTTTAAGTGAAATTTGGGATTGGGAACAGAATGAGAGAATACAGAATATTGGACTTAAAAGACTTTAACCTTATCAATCAGCTAAATTCTTTCATTAAAAAAAAGCTTTTTGATAACTTTTATTTTAATTCATTACCAAAAATTTAAATTCATTTCTAAAAAAAAATTAATTACCCCCAACATCTTCCACCATTGAGTCTTCTAATACAGTTAAAGTAAGATTAAATAATAAAGTGAGTGACCTTTAACTTACAGTATATTCAACATTCAATACCCATAGCATCTCATCACCTAGTTATTGAAAGAATAAAGGTGCAATTCTTTATCTGTTCTCTGAGACAAAGGTTTATGAATATAATAATAGTAACAAGCTTTTCTATAGCACTTCAATGTTTGCATTTTATTTTATAAATATTATCTCATTTTATATTTACAACATCCCAAGGAAGCAGCTTCTAACATTATCCACATTATACATGGGTTAACTGAAGCTAACATATATTAAATCGTTTATCCAGGGTCAGATTAACAGTAAATTTATGAGACTAGATTTGAACTTAAGTCTTCCTGATCCTGTTCAAGGTCTCTATCCAACTAACTACCTAGCTGTCCATAATGCTGTCTGGCTTCCTTTTAGTGGTCTTTTCATTAATGTTTCTGTTCATTATGTAAATTATAATTCTGGTTCTGTCCCACTTTACTTTGCATCAGTTCATAAGCTCAAATATGTTTTTTTCCACCTGAAATTCTTAATTTTCCTCATTTTTTTAAAAAAGCCAGAGTAATATTTCATTGCAGTCAACAATTTGTATAGCACAATTTTTTTGGTCACACTTTAACTGCCAGGCAACCAATAAATTTCCGTTTATTTGCTATCACAAAGTACTGGTAGGAGAAGATGAATCCCCCTCCCTTTTTTTGCAGATTGGAGAAGAGAGGAATATTGGCATAAACTCTCTACACAACTAAATGTGTTTGATTTTCATAAGCTTCTCCCCTCCTCCTCCTCTCCCCTTTTGCTTTTATTCTTTGTTACAAGAAATGATTCATTGAGTGGGAAAGAAGAGGAAATATATTCAGAAATGAAGGTTAAATTTTAAAAAATAATAAAATAATAAAATAGATATTTTAAGTACTGCTACATTTTAAGATACATGGGAATTTTACAGTTTTGATCTTCTTGGGGATACATGTTCAATAGTGTGACCTATAGTCCAAGTGATAGGAATAGGTTTTCTACATAATATAAACAGTGTTTTTAAATGGGGAAAAATAGGTCCAGGAAATAAGAAGGGATCTCCCAAGGTTACATAGGCTATAATTTGCAGAATGGCACTAAATTCAATTCTTCTGACTCCCAGCCTAGACATTATTTCATACCCTGCTACACTGCTACTGAATGCCAATTAATGTTTCATGAAATGTTATGAATTATTATTTCATTTGTTGTCTGTCACAAAATTGCTGTAAATGGAGAAAATTATCTGCCACAAACATTTTCACTTTCTAACTTCTCCCTTCCCTCTCCTCTCAGCTTATCTGATCTATCTTTCTTCTCCTAGAAGTCATCATATATTTCTCTATCTTTTTTTGCTCCATTAACATTCTCTATAAAAATAAATCCTAACTGTACTCAAGCTATTTGTCTATCACTTCAGTTAAGCTACCTCTTTCAAATCTCTTAGTGAATTTTTTTTAAATTTGCACCTATCTAGTATTTTTCATCCAATAACTTACTACTTTTCAAACTCAATAGTCTCTTCCACACCACTTCTCTTCATTTCTTTCTCCCACTATTAAAGGAGCTTATTATGGGGAATTTCATGACATGATATAAATCATTTCTCCTAAGAAGCAAACATAAGCATTCATATTAAGAATAAGCTTTCTCTGAGGCTCCTGCAATCAGACAGAAGAGTCACAATTCCTTTGACTTGACAAGTCAGGAGCATATTATTTTCATCCTAATTAGAATACTTAAGATAGAAGAGGCAGGTGTTAACAACAAGAAGGTGTAGCAGAGAAACCTCAAATAAAATTGCCATAGCTAACAGAAAAGACCACAAAAACACTTAAAAATAAACAAGAAACTGGTATGTGTATGTTCTTAGTACATCCAGTTCCTGGGTTTTGAGCTACCTGAAATCTTATTCATTTCTATGTCTACCACAGTGCCAAGCATAGTTAGAGTTGAAAGGCTAAATTTGGAATCAGAGAACCTCAATTTAAATCCAGGTTTGCCATTTATGTGATCTTGGGTAAATCTGTTAACCTATCTAAGCCAAGTTTTCATCAATATGAGGAGGTGATCTCCAAAGTCACTTTCAAGTATAAATCTATGATTTATAAAATATAAGATGAATGAAGGACTTTAATGACAACATATTCAATATATTTTATGTTGACAATAATATGTTTTGTAATAATAACATTAATAAATTCAAAATGTGGCTGTTGTACATTATAGGTTAAAACCTTGCTGAAATCTTAGAGAGCTGCAGTCTAGTTTGGTAGAAAGAAACCTCAACTGAGTGCTACTTATCCTAGAATATATTCCTGACTTGGCCACTAATTTATTATTTGACCTAAGGCAAGATTCTTCTACTATCAAGACTTCAGCTTCCTGCTATGCAAAAATTAAGGGATTGGACTAGATGACCTCAAAAGTCTCTTCCAATAAATCTGGCTCCATACAAAAGAATTATAACATCACATAGATGGAGATAAATACTTTGTAAGTTAAAGTGCTATGTAGGTTCAGATTTAGAGAAGATCACTTTTAGGTTAGGGAAAAATAGAAGAGAGAAGGTCATAGAAAAATTCTTGTGCCATGAATTGAATAAAGTCTTATTTATCAGATCCTGACACTTTAAGATAGAGAAACAATGCTAAAACATGTTAATCCAGAATAAATTACATGTATGTTTTTAAAAGTTTATAAAAGTGCCAAGGACATAAATGAGTAGGTATGGAATGGAGGATTTTAATTTTTAAAGGAAAAGTGATGAGTAGGAAAGCAATCACATATATATGTACCAATAAATGAATAAATCCTGACAACATAGAGATGAGAAATTGGTTTAGTTTCATAATTTTCATCTATGTTCCTACCACTGTCACAAAGGTCTAAGAGGCATTATAGTATAGAAAATTAGATATCAAGTTGCTAATGCAAAAGCAGATGAGTTCAAATATAGCTTTTATCATCTACTGTCTGGATGTTTTGGACTAGTCATAATCGCTCTGTGTTATAAGTACATTTTTTTTTTCTAAGTTGTATTGGTAAAGGAAGTTTTCTATTGCAGTGAAATCACAAACCCAGATCCAATTCTTATGAAAGCTACAAGACCATTTGTTTTCAGAAAACATCTGAATGAAAATACAATAGACTCCCCTTCCTAAGTTCTTTCATGGTTTTTGTGGATAACATGTTTATCATAGCCACCTGAAATCAATTCATTTTGTTATGGAGATGGAGATCATCTGTACCTGGTAGTACTATTCCAAGAGGACAGTTACTAAACTTTCCCTTTTACGTGAATAATTTACTTGAAAACAAAACAAAAAAACAATTCTAACATCCTTTTCTCCTTTCCTTTCAAGAGAATTTTTCCAACCCTTTTGCCACCTTTGTCTCTCTATATCCTCTCTATAATGCTTTAAAAATTTAAAAACACAAGCACAAAATATTGCTGAAATTGAAAAATACCTATAAGGCAACCACTATCCTGAAGGAATTTTAAATATCCCATCACCTAATGGAAATGTCAGTAACCAACACTTAGGTGATGAGGCTCATTGACTAGCCAAGTCCCTTACCATACAATATTGCACCTCTTTCCCTCATCAATTACTACAACAGTGTTTAGGCTTCATTTAAAGTGCCCCAAATTTTCTCTGAGGTAACATCCAGTACAATGAAATGGCTTTACTAATGTTGCTGCAGTAGGTCAAAGCTCTCCACGGCCAGATTTATTCGGTATATGTTACTATAGTTTTCTGGAGCTTTAGTGGACTTCTCTTTTCTCAGAACACACCTTCAACTATCTTTCCTTCAGATGTTTCTCACAGTGCTTTCTGTGCCTGAAAATGTTATTGACCCTGACAAGTCAGGTGCATGAAAGTGAACGTGTCTTTCTAATCTGATTTAACCTGTCTCTCTCCTTCTCCAATTGATCCTTCATGACACAAAAGGAATATTCATGCACAGAGCTGAACATGTCCCCTGTTAAATAAAAACCAATGATTTCCTACTGCCATTCTCTGCTGATAATTAAAGTCCTTCACAACTTGACTCCAAGAATTACTTTCTAGAACCATCTGTTAGCATTTATTAAGAATTGATTACTGAGAAAGAGACAGAGACAGAGACAGAGACAGAGACAGAGACAGACAGACAGAGACAGAAAGAGACAGAGACAAGATTAAAAAAATACAAAAACAAAAAAGGACTACCTCTATGGAAGGCACTGTACTAAGTACAATGTGCTAAGCAAAAACATTCTCCACCTCCAAAAAATAACTGACAGAAATTGAAATATACAATCTATATGCAGAGTAGGGAGAAGAAAGCCTTAGAGAGGAAAACTTTAGCACTTAGTTGGTGAGAATGAAAAAAGATTCTGATGAAAAATCATGTTTTAGCTGAGTCTTAAAAGAAAAGAGGAATTTTTTTAAAAGGGAGAGATTAGAAGGTATATAGATAGCCAGTGCAAAAGCCTGGAGATGGGAAGCAAAACAAAGAACAGCAAATAAAGCAGCATATTATAGATTTAGTGGAAGTGAATAATGTATAAGAATAGAAAGCTGGGGACAGCTAGGGGTGCAGTGGATAGAGCACCAGCCCTAAAGTCAGTAGGACCTGAGTTCAAATTTGACCTCAGACATTCAACACTTCCTAGCTGTGTGACCCTGGACAAGTCACTTAACCCCAATTGCCTCAGGGGGAAAAAAGTAGCATTATTTAAAATTAAAAAAAAAAAAAGAGGAATAGAAAGCAGGTCAAAGCAATTTCAATTCCAAAGGGGACCTTATTAAATACTGAAGTACTAGAAGCCAGTAAGGTTTATTGACCCACTTGAGGTGAGTCTACCCTAGCACAGGTCTAGCCAGAATCAATTTCTTAGATCAATGAAGGCCAAGAAGTACCTGAAGCTTGTGTTGAAGACCTACTAGAGGAGTAGCCATTAAGCCCAAGATTAAGGATAGAAGAACCTCAAGAGCAATCTGTACCACACTCCACAGCTGAATGCCTTCAAGACACTCTGGGGATTACCAGTCCCAAATTATCAGAGGTATAGATACCTGGCATAGATTACTCTTGAAGTTCTACTTCCCTTAATGTTGGGCTAAATACTTGACCTAAGTCAGTTTAGACAACCAGACATAAACTAAGGTTAGGTACAACTGAAAAACATTCGAACAACAACTTTTCCTGATTTTCTCTTTTAATTAGGTTTGTTTTTGCTTTGCTTTGTCTGAAACCAGGATTGCTACCTCTGCCTTTTTTTACTTCAGTTGAACAATAGTTAGTTCTGCTCCAGTCCCTTATTTTAACTTTGTTTTTCTGCTTCAAGTGTGTCTCTTATAAATAACATATTGTTGGATTCTAGTTTCTAATCAATCCTGCTATCCAGATACAATTATGATTGATGCATATTTTTATCACATTTTCTTGTTTATTCTTCCCTCTCTCTTTTTAAGCTCTCGCTCTCCAAAAGTGTGTTTTCCTTTTGACCATTTCCTCCTTTAATCTGCTTTTTAAAAAATCATTGTTAGAGAGTATGTTACAGATGTTTATATACATGTATGTGTGTGTATGTTTTATCTCAACTGTTTTTGCCAGTTGTTGCCATAGAAACTTAGTAAATAAACTTTTCTAAAAGCAATTGCCTAGATGACTAAATTATATTAACCAATAATCCTGAGAAGTACACACCACTGGGAGCTTGTGCTCTCAAGGGAAACATGTAATTGGAAAAAATCATTGCAGTAATTTTCTTGCATAAAGGTTTCATATGCACAATGTCTCAAGAAATGATTAAAATATAACACTAAAAGCCATTTGTCAAGATAAAATATGGCTGAAGGATATGAAAAAAAAGTTTTCAAAGAAAGAAAAACTACTTGTTGGTAACTATGAAAAAATACTTTAATCACTAAGACAACAAAAGAAAAAGGCAAATTGGTTATGCTACATGAAACCTCATAATTGTTTTAATCTTGCCAATCAAATTGGCAAAAAAAAAAAAAAATGAAAAAAAGTTAAATAACGAATAGAGATGGACAATAGGGAAAAGTTACTATAATGAATTGATCATGGAGCTATAAATAAATTCAATCATAAGAAGATGTTAAATAATAAATAAAGCAATGAAATGAGCAATACTAGGTAAAAAATTTACACAATGATAATATAAAAAACTTTGAAAGAGTTTAGTATTATAAGTAATGACAAATCAGATTAAAAAATTTAATAACAAATATTATGAAGTGGAAAATCCACAGTAATATACAGAAAGAAGCACAAATCTTTTGGAAAATAATTGGCAGATCTTTTATAAACTTTTTAAAAAACTAAGCAAACAGAATGGAATGGGGATTTGCCATTTCATACATAATTATAATTTCATATTCTGCTACGAATATGAAAATGCTCTTTTTGTGTTTATATTACCAGTTTTAAAAAATTTTAAAGTGAAAAAAAATCTAAATGGGCACAGTGCAATGCCTATTCTATTCTATTTTAAAAATCTCATTAACTAATAAGAAGTTGTACAGCAGAGTTCTTTACACACTAACATTGTGCAATGAGTTCTCACAATAACAATCTCCGAAATCCCTTTCAAGATAGTTAACTTATGTTTCCCTTGCCTACTCCAGCTAATTTCCCTCTCCTACTTTTTCAGAATATTCCTTTTTCTTCTTCCTTCTGTTCTGCTTTTCCTAAGCACATTCCTCATGCTTTCCCCAATGATATTTCTAAAAACATCTGAACAGAATGAAACCAGAAACAAAACCAATTTTATGAAATTAAAATAGGTTCCTGCACTTAAGCTCAAAAATGAAACACACAAGAACCCAATGTAAAGCAACTCTTATAATGGGAAAAACAAAACAAAACAAAACACCACAATATGAATCAATAATGTGAAAAGATTTCTAAGGAAAAGTAAAAACTAATGAAATCTTGAGGGCATGTTTTGAAGCTATTCTCTCAACTCTTGCTCACACTGGCATACTGTTGCTTCAAAACATGGTTGCTATCTCTTCCCTAAGGATTTGGCATAAACTCTCATTGGTGTTTGCTTCTCAGGATTATTGGTTAATATAATTTAGTCACTTAGATAATTAAACTTTTTAAAAAATTTATTTACTAAGTTACTATAGTAACAGTTGATATAAAACTTACATGCACATACATGTACACATACATCAGTAATAAGAAAAGTGGACTCAACCTAAAAGCACATATGACAAAGGAAAAGGGGGCTCACAGCACCTAGAAGTTGTTTTCCTAGAGCCTTTAAGATGTTGCCTTTAGAGATAGTGTAATTTAGCTACTGGGCTTCTTGCCAAGACTTCTCAGAATTCTTTCTCAAAGGGTCTGTAGTCTTTTATCCTAACCTACTCATATATCTTTAATTCCAAACTGGCTTCCTGGTTTTTATTCAAGTCTCAGAGGGCATGACCAAGTCCCTTATCCATTCCAAATACACTTTCTTATGATATTTTTCATCTGATATCTCTCAGAAATTTCTTGAAAACCTGATCAACTTTTTATACCTATTAAACTTTTAATTAATTCAATCAAGGTGTTTAGGACTTTATTACACCTACTTCATACCATTGACTTAATTGACTCTCTAGAATTATTCAAGGAGTAAAATGTACATATAAAATATTCTAGTATTTTGAAGGAAGAAGTTATCATCTCACAATAATTTAGGGATCACTGGGTTATATATGCTGTTTTTAACATGACACTTTGAGAGAGGCTCTGAAAAATTAATAAGTGTCCAAAAAATTAAGTTGTATGATAAAAGGTCTAGGTTCTACCATAATAAGTATATTTGAAGGTGATGAGAGTGAAACCAGACAGCCCTGTACAGTTATGTAAAATTGCCAACAAAACATTATACAAACTCAAATGGACTTGCATTCTCTGGAACCAGGAAGAACTTCCAGAGAATGACTTTCTTTATATACAAACCTAAATGGTCCTACACCCTCTGGAAGCAGAAAGAAGAATATCCAAAGAATGTAACTTTTCAGATACAAACTTAAGTGATCTTCCCTATTTCTGTATAAAGTAGACCTTCAGAAAATCTCTTTGCAAAATCACTTCTCTCTTACTAGAGACCATTATTGATCACAAAATAGAAAATTTTGATTACACCAAATTAAAAAGTTTCTGCACAAACAAAACGAATGCAAACAAGATTAGAAGGGAAGTAACAAATTGGGAAAACATTTTTACAGTTAAAGGTTCTTATAAAGGCCTCATCTCAAAAATATACAGAGAATTGACTTTAATTTATAAGAAATCAAGCCATTCTCCAATTGATAAATGGTCAAAGGATATGAATAGACAATTTTAAGATGATGAAATTAAAATTATTTCCACTCATATGAAAGAGTGTTCCAAATCACTATTGATCAGAGAAATGCAAATTAAGACAACTCTGAGATATCATTACACACCTGTCAGATTGCCTAAGATGACAGGAACAAATAACGATGAATGTTGGAGGGGCTGTGGGAAAACTGGGACACTGATGCATTGTTGGTGGAGTTGTGAAAGAATCCAACCATTCTGGAGATGCTGGAATTATGCCAAAAACATTATCAAACTGTGCATACCCTTTGACCCAACCATACCACTACTGGGCTTATATCCCAAGGAAATACTAAAGAAGGAAAAGGGACCTGTATGTGCCAAAATGTTTGTGGCAGCCCTTTTCATAGTGGCTAGAAGCTGGAAGATGAACGGATGCCCATCAATTGGAGAATGGTTGGGTAAATTATGGTATATGAATGTTATGGAATATTATTGTTCTGTAAGAAATGACCAGCAGGATGAATACAGAGAGGCTTGGAGAGACTTACATCAACTGATGCTGAGTGAAACGAGCAGAACCAGAAGATCACTATACACTTCAACAACAATACTGTACGAGGATGTATTCTGATGGAAGTGGATATCTTCAACATAGAGAAGAGCTAATCCAATTCCAATTGATCAATGATGGACAGAATCAGCTACATCCAGAAAAGGAACACTGGGAAATGAGTGTAAACTGTTATTTTTACCTCCTGAATCCAATTCGATTCTACACACATATATTGTATCTAGAATATATTATAATATATTTAACATGTATAAGACTGCCTGCCATCTGGGGGAGGGGATTGGGGGAGGAAGGGAAAAAATCTGAACAGAAGTAAGTGCAAGGGATAATGTTGTAAAAAATTACCCATGCATATGTACTGTCAAAAAAAAGTTATAATTATAAAAGAAAAAAAAAAAAAAGAAAAAAAATCACTTCTCTCTTGAAAATGATATTGTCCACCAAGAGTGCTATCTTGGTGTCTTTCTAACAAATAAAAGCCTTTTTTTTTTTTATCACATCCTCATCAAAAGTATTGTCTATCCCTAGAAAAGAAAAGCCTTGAAGCACATGACTACCATCTTCAACTATCTACAGTGACAATTTGAAGAGATCAATCTATGTGGTTTATAAAAGAAGCACTGGGATCAAAGAGGACTATTTCAATATATTGTGAAAAAAATTTTTTTTCTAACAATTAGGGATACTTTGTAACAATATGAAGGATACTTATAAAATGCTGCACTTTCTTGTCACTAGAAGTTTCAAAGCAAAGTAGGAGGAAAGATTTGTAAGTTGGATCTGAGACACTAAGGCTACTAAGCAATATAATGGAGACACCAAAATGAATATAGTAAAGCAACAACAGCACTGCAGGAATTATGATATTTATAGGTTCAGTTGAAAGGGATCTTAAAAGTAAATCTAGTGCAAGTCCTACTTCTATAGATGAAGGAAGTGAAGTTAAAAAAAAGTTGAAGTGCCTTTCATTGTCACACAGGCAATAAATCCAGAAGTAAATCAAACCTACACATTCCTGACTCCAAATATAGCTTTCTTTCCGCTGCTAAAATAATGAAAGCAGTCTTCAAGGAAGAACTATAAACTGGTTAAGTAGAGGATGGAGGGAAGGGATCTAAAAAGAGCATATTCCAGTTATTCTACACACACACACACACACACACACACACACACACACACACACACACCCTTTTACTTCCTGCTTACAAAATCACTGGAAAGTAATGAAGATAGACCTGAACCCACTAGAAAATGGAACTCAAATCAATTCTTCTGTCAAGCCCTGAAAGAGAGAGAGAAAAAAAAAAAAAAAAAAAGCTTCCAATTTAAATGTTACCTAAAAGAAACTTCAACCTAAGTAGGTCTTTTAGTCTCCAGGGAACACAGTGATAGAATGAACACTAAGATTTACTTAGGTAAGATCTATGACTTACACCTGAAATAAATCAAAGTGAAAAATGAAAAACTGGGAAGAGAAAATAGAGCGCTTTTGATAGCCAGTAAGCTTTCCTTTTGCTACAAAACAACTTCAGTAATCAAATTGAAAATCATTAGCCTCTTTTGTTATAGTGTCACTGTCAATGAATGATATTGAAATGCATTCTAGTGAGTTGTTAATCACAGTACTACAGACTTAACAGTCTGAAGTTTTTCAGGAAAATAAAAACTAGCACTTAAAAGTTCTATTATCAAAGGGAACTAATTTTTTTTAATTCAATAATTACATATTAATCCCTATGTATAATTTCCCCTTTCAGAGGAGAGAGATAAAGTTCAAGAGAAACTTCCTGCTAAGACCTCTAAAGCAAACTTTTATAAAAACAACAACAAATAACTTTTTTTTTTCTTTCTCTACCCAAATAAAAGAGATGGATTTAGAATCTTTTGGTAAGGAAGAGCCCAGCCAAATTTTTGGAATGATACCTATTGGGAATCAGTGTCTCTCTGCCTTTCCCTTCTGTCCCCCTAGTAATTTGTCCCAATTTTTATACTCCTACATCTCCTTGTCAACTGACTGCTCCTTGTCATAATAATAACAATAGCTCATGCTGCTATAATGCTTTTCAGTCTACATTTTTTTCATAATACCTCTGTGAAATAAGTAATATAAATATTACTTGTCTCCATTTTACAGATGAAGAACCTGAGATCCCAAAGAATGAAGAGATTTGTATAAAATCAAACTATTTCAAATAAGAATTTCTGAGATATGCCTTCCCCTCCTCTGAAATCACAGCTAGAAGAACATTTCTTCCACACACAGGATTGTCAAAGCTTGGAAACTTTTGATCTAGTTAATTATTACCTTTTTTTGTGTTCTCTGTGACTTCCAATGTCCTCATCTGTATAATGAATGAGCTGTTTGGATCATAATGATCTTTAAATGATCTAGCTCTAAGAGAAGTGAGTACATTATTATTTGAACTGTAATAATATACTTCTCTAGTGGGTGCTGATTCCTAAGTATCTAAGTGAGTAGCACTGGAGAAAGAGTACAAAATAAATTTCCTTTTATAACTAATATTGGCATTGTCATCAGTAATGATCACAGGATTACCAATTAAGATCAGATGATCAGATTATCTCATAGAATATCCTCATTTCAGAGAAAGAAAACTGTAACCTGACTTCTGGCCAAGATGGCCGTGAGGAGGTGCACATCTGCTTGAGCTCTGCATTTTCTCTCAGAACTTACTTAATGACAAGCCTCAGAATTAATGCTTGACTGGAAAAATAGAAGACATCCTTGAAATTTGCCAGAAAAGCTTGTTCAGGGGAGGAGACGAAAAGACTGGGCACAGGCTGAGGGCAAGCAGCAAGAGCAAGGCAGGCAGCTCACACAACTCAGACCCGAGGGCGGAGGTGGAGAGTTTTACCCCAGTTTGGATATTCTGTCTTGGCAGCAAGCCAGGATCAGCAGAGAAGGTGTAAACATTGGAGGTAAAGAATAAAACCCAGGAAAGCTAGCTTCTCTCCAGACCTGGCTACCCCAACCCCCACCTGGAGTGACTCAGCCCGTTTTTAGAGCCTCAGAGCACAGATGCAGCACAGCCATCCCTCCCCTGCTGGTGCCTTGCTGCTGTCTCCCATAGTCTGTAGAGGAAGCCCAATAACATCATCCAGCCCCAGCCCCCCCCCCCAGAAACAGACCAATTGTTTCTCTTGTCAATTTATTTTCTTTGATTCCTACTCTGACAAAAAGAACAAAAAATTTAAAAGGGCTCTAACCATTGACAGCTTCTGTATGGATAGAGAGCAGACTTCAAACCCTGAGGAGACTAAAAGCAGATTGTCTCCAGAGGAATCCCCTAAGGGGGATATGAGCTGCTCCTCAATACCCAAAATTATCATAGAGGAAATCAAAAGCTCTCACAAGAGAGCTAGAAGAGAAATGGGAAAAGGAAAGGGAAGCTTGACAAGAGAGTCTGGAGAAATCATCTAGAGTAGATAAAGAGATCAAATCATTGAGAAATAAAATTAGTGAGTTGGAAAAAGAAAACAGCTCTCTAAAAAATAAAATGGATAAAATGGAAAAAAATTCCATAGAAGAAAAAAACTCACTTAAAAACTCAATTGGACAATTACAAAAAGATATAAAAAAAGTGAGTGAAGAAAATACATCATTGAAAATCAGAATCAAACAAGTAGAATTGAATGACTCAAGGAGAAACCAAGAAGTAGTCAAGCAAAACCAGAAAAAAGAAACAATTGAAAAGAATGTCAAGTACCTTACTGGGAAGACAACAGACCTGGAAAACAGACCCAAGAGAGAGAATTTGAGAATAATCGGACTCCCTGAAAAATGTGAGGAAAAAAAGAGCCTGGACACTATTTTCCAGGAAATTATCAAAGAGAACTGCCCAGATATTTTAGAAACAGAGGGTAAAATAGACATTGAAGAAATTCATTGATCACCTACTGAAAGGGACCCTAAAATCAAAATGCCAAGAAATATAGTGGCCAAGTTCAAGAGCCATCAGAAGAAGGAAAAAATATTGGAAGTTGCTAGAAAAAAGCAATTCAGATATGGAGGAACCACAATAAGTATAACCCAGGATCTAGCAGCATCCACATTAAAGGAACGAAGGGCTTGGAATATGATATTTTGAAAGGCTAAGGAACTTGGTATGCAGCCAAGAATAACTTACCCAGCAAAAATGAGCATTGTTTTCCAGGGAAGAAGATGGACATTTAACTAAATAAATGAATTCCATCTATTCTTGATGAAAAAACCAAATCTACACAAAAAGTTTGATCTTCAAATATAGAACTCAAGAGATTTCTAAAAAGGTAAAAAGAAATCTTGAGAACTATATTTCTGCCATAAAGATGTATAAAGAACACATGTATAGTTTGTCCTAGAAACTAGAGGTGGAAAGGAAATTATATCATAAAAAAGGGTAAAGTGGTGGTACTACATCTCATGAAGAGGCAAAGGTAGGCAATAGATTACCTTATTACATCTGAGAGAAAGAAAGGAGAGGGATGAACATAGTGTGTATCAATAGACATATTCGATTTATGGTGAAACTTCTTCCACTTCATTGAAAAGTGGGAGGGAAGGATTAAGCTAAGGGGAAGGCAATACAGAAATTGTGAGGAAAAGGGGTAAAATAAGGGGAGGAATTTAAGGTGGGGGACTGATACTAAAAAGGGAGGGCTGTGAAAAACAAGTGGTGCTCACAAGTTTAATACTGGGAAGGAGGGTAAGAGGGAAGGAAAGGAGAAAAGCATAAGCAGGGGTTAACAAGATGGCAAGCAATATAGAATTAGTCATTCTAACCATAAATGTGAATGGGGTAAACTCCCTCATAAAGAGGAAGCAGTTAGCAGACTGGATTAAAAGCCAGAATCCTACTATTTGTTGTTTACAGGAAACACACCTGAAACAGGGTGATACATTCAAACTAAAAGTAAAAGGGTGGAGCAGAATCTACTATGCTTCAGGTGAAGCCAAAAAAGCAGGGGTAGCCATCCTCATCTAAGATCAAGCAAAAACAAAAATTGATCTAATTAAAAAAGATAAGGAAGGGCATTATATCTGACTAAAGGGTAGCATAGATAATGAAACAGTATCAATATTAAACATATACACACCAAGTGGTGCAACATCTAAATTCTTAAAAGAGAAATTAAGAGAGCTGCAAGAAGAAATAGACAGAAAAACTATAATAGTGGAAGACCTCAACCTTGCACTCTCAGAATTAGATAAATCAAACCACAAAATAAATAAGAAAGAAATCAAAGAGGTAAATAAAATACTAGCAAAGTTTGATATGATAGATCTTTGGCAAAAGCTAAATGGAGAAAGAAAGGAGTACACTTTCTTCTCAGCAGTTCATGGAACCTATACAAAAATTGATATATAATAGGACATAAAAACGTCAAAATCAAATGCAGTAAGGCAGAAATTTTCAGACCACAATGCAATGAAAATTACATTCAATAAAAAGCCAGGGGAAAATTGACCAAAAAATAATTGGAAACTAAATAATCTTATACTAAAGAATGACTGGGTGAAACAGCAAATCATAGACATATTTAATAACTTCACCCAAGAAAATGACAATAATGAGACACACAAAATGTGTGCGATACAGCCAAAGCAGTAATAAGGGGAAGTTATATCTCTAGAGACCTACTTGCATAAAATAGAGAAAGAGAAGGTCAATGAGTTGGGCTTACAATTAAAAATGCTAGAAAAGGAACAAATTAACAACCCCCAGACAAACAGGAAATTTGAAATTCTAAAAATAAAAGGTGAGATTAATAAAATTGAAAGTAAGAAAACTATTGAATTAATTAATAAAACTAAGAGTTGGTTCTATGAAAAAAACAACAAAATAGACAAAGCCTTACTAAATCTGATTTAAAAAAGGAAAGAGGAAAAGCAAATTGTTAGTCTTAAAAATGAAAAGGGAGAACTCGCCACTAATGAAGAGGAAATTAGAACAATAGTTAGGAGCTACTTTGCCCAATTTTATGCCAATAAATTCGATAACTTAAATGAAATGGAAGAATACCTTCAAAAATGTAGCTTGCCCAGATTAACAGAGGAAGAAGTACTAAATAGTCCCATTTCAGAAAAAGAAATAGAACAAGCTATGAACCAACTCCCTAAGAAAAAATCCCCAGGACCAGATGGATTTACATGTGAATTCTACCAAACATTTAAAGAACAACTAACTCCAATGCTATATAAACTATTTGAAAAAATAGGGATTGAAGAAGTCCTACCAAATTCCTTTTATGATACACACATGGTAACATGGTACTGATATTTAAACCAGGTAGATCGAAAACTGAGAAAGAAAACTATAGACCAATTTCCTTAATGAATATTGATGCTAAAATCTTAAATAAGATATTAGCAAAAAGACTTCAGAAAATCATCCCCAGGATAATATCCTATGACCAAGTGAGATTTATACCAGGAATACAGGGCTGGTTCAATATTAGGAAAACTATTTGCATAATTGACTATATCAATAACCAAATTAACAAAAACCATATGATCATCTCAATAGATGCAGAAAAAGCATTTGATAAAATCCAACATCCATTCCTACTAAAAACGCTTGAGAGTATAGGAATAAATGGACTATTCCTTAAAATAATAAGGAGCATATATTAAAAACCGTCAGTAAACATCATATGTAATGGCGATAAACTGGAACCTTTCCCAGTAAGATCAGGAGTGAAACAAGGTTGCCCACTATCACCATTACCATTCAGTATTGTACTAGAAATGCTAGCCTCAGCAATAAGAGCCAAGAAAGAGATTCAAGGAATTAGAATAGGTAATGAAGAAATCAAACTATCACTCTTTGCAGGTGATATGATGAACCCCAAAGACTCTGCTAAAAAGCTATTAGAAATAATTCAGAACTTTAGCAAAGTTGCAGTATACAAAATAAATCCACATAAATCTTCAACATTTTTATACATTACCAACACAATCCAACAGCAAGAGATACAAAGAGAAAGTCCATTCAAAATAACTGTAGATAGTATAAAATATTTGGGAATATATCTACCAAAGGAAAGTCAGGAATTTTATGAGCAAAATTACAAAACATTTGCCACAAAAATAAAGTCAGATTTAAATAATTGGAAAGACATTAAGTGCTCTTGGATAGGCTGAGCAAATATAATCAAGATGACAATACTCCCTAAACTAATCTATTTATTTAGTGCTATACCAATCAGACTCTCAAGAAACTATTTTAATGACCTAGAAAAAGTAACAACAAAATTCATATGGAAGAACAAAAGGTCAAGAATTTCAAGGGAATTAATGAAAAAAAAAAAAAAAAAAAATCAAATGAAGGTGGCCTAGCTGTACCTGATCTAGAACTATATTATAAAGCAGCAGTTACCAAAACCATTTGGTACTGGCTGAGGAATAGACTAGTTGATCAGTGGAATAGGTTAGGTTCACAGGACAAGATAGTGAATAAAAATAGCAATCTAGTGTTTGACAAAGCCAAAGATCTCAACTTTTGGGACAAGAATTCATTATTTTATAAAAACTACTGGGAAAACGGGAAATTTAGTATGGCAGAAACTAGGCATGGACCCACACTTAACATCACATACTAAAATAAGATCAAAATGGCTCCATGATTTAGGCATAAAGAACGTGGTCATAAATAAATTAGAGGAACATAGGATAGTTTATCTTTCAGACTTGTGGAAGAGGAAGGAATTTGTGACCAAAGGAGAACTAGAGATCATTATTGATCACAAAATAGAAAATTTTGATTACATCAAATTAAAAAGTTTCTGCACAAACAAAACTAATGCAAACAAGATTAGAAGGGAAGTAACAAATTGGGAAAACATTTTTACAGTTAAAGGTTCTGATAAAGGCCTTATCTCAAAAATATACAGAGAATTGACTCTAATTTATAAGAAATCAAGCCATTCTCCAATTGATAAATGGTCAAATGATATGAACAATTTTCAGATGATGAAATTAAAAGTATTTCCACTCATATGAAACAGTGTTCCAAATCTATTGATCAGAGAAATGCAAATTAAGACAACTCTGAGATATCATTACACACCTGTCAGATTGGCTAAGATGACAGGAACAAATAACGATGAATGTTGGAGGGGCTGTGGGAAAACTGGGACACTGATGCATTGTTGGTGGAGTTGTGAAAGAATCCAACCATTCTGGAGAGCAATCTGGAATTATGCCCAAAAAGTTATCAAAATGTGCATACCCTTTGACCCAGCCATACTACTACTGGGCTTATATCACAAGGAAATACTAAAGAAGGGAAAGGGACCTGTATGTGCCAAAATGTTTGTGGCAGCCCTTTTCATAGTGGCTAGAAATTGGAAAATGAATGGATATCTATCAATTGGAGAATGGTTGGGTAACTTATGGTATATGAATGTTATAGAATAGTATTGTTCTGTAAGAATACAGAGAGGCTTGGAGAGACTTACATCAACTCAGTGAAATGAGCAGAACCAGGAGATCATTATACACTTCAACAACAATGCTATATAAGGATGTATTCTGATGGAAATGGATATCTTCAACATAGAGAAGAGCTAATCCAATTCCAATTGATCAATGGTGGACAAAATCAGCCACACCCAGAGAAGAAGTGATTGTAAACTGGGAAATGATTGTAAACTGTTAGCATTGTTTGTTTTTCTCCCCAGGTTACTTTTACCTTCTGAATCCAATTCTTCCTTTGCAACAACAACAACAACAACAAAATTCGGTTCTGCATATATATATTGTACCTAGGATATACTATAAGATATTTAATATGTATGAGTATGCCTGCCATCTAGGGGAGGGGGTGGAGGGAAGGAGGGGAAAACTCAGAACAGAAGGGAGTACAAGAGATAATGTAAAAAATTACCTATGCATATGTACTGTCAAAAAAATGTTATAATTATAAAATTAATTAAAAAAAAAAAGGAAACTGTAACCCAAAGAAATCAAATGACTTAACCAATGTCATAGTGCAAAAGGCTAGAAAAGAAAGCAGGAGATGTAAAGGGCTAGAACTGAGCAGATACACTTAACATAAGATAACCTAGCACTTAAGACTAATTACTAATTGGACAATTTCTATTAACAAATGCTTGGAGGATGACCCTACTCAATTCTGTGCTAGCTGGATCTGTGGGTGTGGACAAAAAAGGGGAAGAGAGATCAGAGGGTGGAGTAGGACAAGCAGGGTCATTCTTTGGTGGTGGAGAGAAAGGATATGTGTAGATTCCTATAACTAATCCCCTGACTGTGACTCCAGAAGACAAAGAATAAAAACTTTTGCTTCTCCTGACTCTGACTGATTCTAAGATATCCAGGGTACTAAAGAGATCAAAACATCATAGGAACAACAAGCTTGGGTGAGTAAGTAGGTGCTTTATTATCCACATTTTTATAGTTGAAAAAAGGAAGGCAAATAGGATTGATGGGAGTAAACCCTGAAACTATCCTCCCTGATTTTTTGGGGAAGCCAAGGGGATGAACTCTGAAAAACTTTCCTCTGGGAAAGGCTAGACTCAGGGAATCAAGATAAGTAGCTTCATTCTGTTATCTTGGTGATGACCAGCTACACCCTCTATTGAGTTGAAATTAGTCTAGGACCACTCCTACTTGGCTTGAACTTAAGTGGTCTCAATCTGCTAGAGCTCTGAACCTGATATAACTCAAGTAGTCTCATTCAACTGGAAATCCAGGCTTGGGGGGAGTGACAACATTGAAAGAATCTTATTCAATTAAAACCCCAGTCTCAGATCCCTCATAAAAAAGACAATTTTAAACTCATATCTTTGCAGAAGTCTGAAGTAGTATGCTTTGCTAAGGTACCTCTCCTCTTGGCACAGCTGCCTACCAGGACTCCTGCCTGCTGTAAAGAGACTTTCTTCTCAGTAATAACCTTTTGTTATTTCTCTGCCAGGATCTTGTCACTCAGAAGTATGTCTTCTTAGCAAAACTGGCTTCTCAGTGCCAAGACAATAAACTTCTCTTTTGCTATTCAAACTTTTCAGGTTTGTGAATTCTTTCACATTGAACCTGCATTGACCAGAGTAGGTTCCCACAACTCTCTGCACTGCCACTAACTGCATCAAGATCATATAGTTAGTAAATGTTTTAGATCACATTTGAACTCAATTTTCCTGACTCCAGCACAGCACTCTATTCTCCTCAACATCTAGCTGCTATTACTTCTTGGGGTAGACCATTTTACTTTTTTGTAGTTTTAATTATTAGCAAAAATTTTCCCCTTCAATCAAAGACTAAACTAATTTATTTGGAATTTTATCAATTTCAAGCTCGTGGCAAAACAAGGGATAGAGAGTATTATAAAATATAAAATAGATTTATTTGGTTAAATAAAATTTAAAATAAATGCTATAAAAATTAGAAAAGAAATATGAAATGGGGAAAATCTTTACTGATAAAAGTTCAAGTAACTATTCAAGTTTAAAACAAGATTTATGCTCCAAAAGATTTTTTCCAATTAAAAAGAATTCCTTTTATTTCCTCTTTCCTCTCCATTATCTTTCTTCTCTGATTGCAAATGACAAAGAAAAAAAAAAAAAACACATCTTATAATAAATATGCATAGTAAAATCAAAAGAAAAAAATCCCACATTGGCCAGCTCCAAAAACTGTCTTTCTTATTCTAACCAAACTGAGATTTAAAGAACCATCAATATAATAATGAACGAGAGAATTCTGATTAACAGTATGTTCAAACAAAGTTTGAGGAAAATGATGATGAAATATGCTACCGATTTCTCTCTGGATAACAGAGAGGACTCAAAATACATAATAGTACATACAATTAATTCTGGGCATAGTTAATGTGAGAATTTTCTTTGCTTAATTAGATATATTTGTTTAAGTTTTTCTTTTTTTTTTTTTTTTCTGTTTTTTGGTTCATTGTGGGGATGCTAGAAAATTGAGAAAAAAAATTAAATTAAAATTTTAAAATATTTTATCCCCAGTTCCTAGTCATGCTCTATAACCCTAACAGCATAAATCTAATCCATCATCTAAATATCAGCCTTCAAAGTGTTTGGATAATGCTGTTGAAATCTCCATTATTTATCCTATGCAGGTTAAATAAACATCCACAAATCAAAAATTAAGTTGTTCTCCTTTAGACACTTTATGTTGCCCATAGCTGAATACAATATGCCAGATGTGTTTTAACTATGACAGAGTATCATATTCTTGTGTTTGGAAACTGTGACCTTTTTTAATGCATCTTGATATCACACAGCTTACTTTTTAGTGGCAACATCATACTATTGACTTAATGAAATTGGAATGTCTTAAAACCCTTAAGAGTTTTTCAAACTGTTCAGTAACCAAACAAGATATCCTCATCTTGTACTTCAGAATTCCATTTCCTAGATTTATATCTATGATTTCATTTATCCAATTAAGTTTATCTCATTAAATTTACCTTTTTTTTTTTTTTTTTTTTTTTTTTTTTTGTGAGGCAATTGGGGTTAAGTGACTTGACTAGGATCACCTAGCCTAGTAAGGGTTAAATGCCAGAAACCAGCTTTGAACTTAGGTCCCCCTAATTTCAGGGCTGGTGTTCTATTTACTGTTCCATACAGCTTCCCCAATAAAATGTAATCTTATTTTATTGTGTCTAACGGTTAAGACGGTCAAGACTATTTGAGATACTCACTCTAATCAAGGGACGTTAAGCACATTGGAGAATTGGGATTCACAGATCTTGAAGAGAGGAAGGCGAGTTTTAGGAAACTTTTGGAAGACTTAAGAAGTTGAACAATTTTAATGATTTAAATGTCATTTGTTTTACTATACTCTATGAACCAAATAAAAGCCTACATCCTATATTTCACCTCATAGTGAATAAAAGACTTTCTTTCCTACTTTCATCTGTAACAGAGCATCTGCTTAAGCTACAGTCTTTTTCTGTATTTTTGGATTTTCTGATTTCCTTAAAAAAAAACCTTTGCACCATTAAGTCAATCCTTCCCTTGAATAGCTGCCAAGTTATCAGGGCTAGCCTTTTGGAAAACAAGTTAAGAGTCACTGCAATCTATTCGAAGCTTCGTTGACTATATGACAAGTATGAAATTTTTGCCAGTGTATTTGTTTCTGCTAATCATGTTTGGAACATAAGAGGAGAAAAATATAAAGATGGGTTTTATGAAAAGGCTAATAAAGAAATAATGGGAAGTAAGTAAGCAATAATTAGAAAAACCCAAAGAAATCAGGAGAACAGTCAAGGAAGGGAAATAGACAAAATGTACAAAATAAACAATTACCATGACTTCATTAAAATAACGATTGTCATTCAACACACATTTGTTTTTTCTACAATACAAGCTTAGTAGCTATGCAAAGCCTCTAAATTTCACATATTACAAAACAGATGCAGTGAGTTTGATGACCTTTGGCAAGTTTTATCACTTTATTCAGTCTCTGTTTTCCCATTTATATAATTAAGAAGTTGTTTGTTCTCTTTTTGCTTAAAACTAACATCAGATGCATTATTAGTGGAGTTATGAATGGATCCAACCATTCTGGAAAGCAATTTGGAACTATACTCAAAAAGTTACCAAACTATGCATACCCTTTGATCCAGAAATGTTATTCCTGGGCTTATATCTAAAGAGATATTAAAGAGATGTACAAGAAGGGACTTGTATGTGAAAAAAAATGTTTGTGGCAGCCCTTTTCATAATGGCTAGAAACTGGAAATTTAATGGCTGCCCATCAATTGGAGAGTGGCTGAGTGAATTGTGGTATATGAATGTTATGGAATATTGTTGTTCTGTAAGAAATGACCAACAGGATGAATATAGAGAGGCTTGGATCAATGAATAATCAATGAATAATCAATGAAAAATCATGAATCAATGCTAAGTGAAATGAGAAGAACCAGGAGATCATTATACACTTCAACAACAATACTATATGAGGACCAATTCTGATGGAAGTGGCTATCTTCGGCAATGAGAGAATCCAAATAAGTTCTAATTGATCAGTGATGAACAGAACCAGCTACACCCAGTGAAAGAACACTGAGAAATGAGTGTGGACTACAACATAGCATTTGTACTCTTTCTGTTGTTGTTTGCTTGTATTTTTGTTTTTCTTGCCACGTTATTTTTACTTTTTTTCTAAATCCAATTTTTCTTGTGCAATGAGATAACTGTATAAATACATATACATATATTGTATTAAACATATAATTTAACATGATTAACATGTAAAAGACCACCTGCCATCTAGGGGAGGGGATAGAGGGAAGGAGAGGAAAAGTTGGAACAAGTTTTTGCAAGGGTCAGTGTTGAAAAATTACCCATACATATGTTTTGTCAATAAAAGGCAATAATAATAATTTAAAAAAAACTAACATCAGAGTCCAAATTCAAAATTGGCCACAGAATGCTAATCTACCTTCCATCATTTTTTTAGAGTTTTCTATCCTAGATGAGATATGTTAACTACTTTTCTACATCATATCTTTTTTCTACATCAGGATCACAAATTTAAAGTCATAAATTAAAGAACATCTAGAACAACTCTCTTATGTTTACATTTTGTAGATGAGGAAACTACAAAAGAAAGCAGATAATGTGGTCTGAAAGTGTTAGAGGCAAGATGTAAGGCATCTTCCCTTTAAGTCCAGCATCCTACCCACTATACTAGCTTGCCTCCCACATGGATTAGCCTTAGTAACACATAAGTCAGGTGCATACATGCAACAAACCCACATTAATAAAAATTTTTAATTCCCACATTTTTTAATATCTGAGGGGCCAAGAGGGGTGGAGCCAAGATGGCGGAGAAGAAACACACGATTTTGTGAGTCTTTCCTCATTACCAATTAGTTAAATAAGCCTCAAAAATAATGCTGGACTGATAGAAACCACAAGGACTGGAAGCACGACTTACCAGCTGAAAAGAATCTGGAGTTTCAACAGAAAAGGTCAGTTCCCAGGGGAGGAAAAAAAAAAAAAACAAAACAAAAAAGGCCAGCACAGACAGGGTGAGGTGCTAGCACACTGCGCCATTGAGCTGGGGCCAAATATGGCAAGTTCTTTAAAAATAATGACTTTGGGTATTTTTTAAAGCTTAAAGCAATTGAATAATTTAAAAAAATAACTTACTGTAATATGCAAATATTAATTACCTAGCTAGTAGCTAGTTGACAAACTTGAGTGAGAATTTACATAGAAAACAAATCTTAGAAAACAAAATCTGATGCACAAAGAGAGTTGGAGCTATCAAAACCATCATCACATTTCTGTGGAGAGGCATCGAGGATATTTTTCACACATAGACATACATGCACACAACTTTTTAGTAAATAGCATTTTATTTTTTCTAATTACATATAAAGATAGTTTTCAACATTTGTTTTTATAAGATTTTGAGTTTCAAATATTTCTCCCTCCCTTCCCATCCCCTTCACAAGATGGTGAGCAATCTTACATAGATTATACATGTGCAATTATGTTAAACATATTTCTGCATTAATCATGTTGTGAAAGCAGAAACAGAAGAAAAGGGGAAAATCACCAAAAAAAAAAAAACAAAACACTCAGAAAATGGAAAACAGTATGTCTCAATCTGCATTCAGACTGCTAGTTCTTTCTCTGAGTGTGGATAGCATTTTCCATGTCTTGAGTCCTTTGGAATTATTTTAAATCATTGTATTACTGAGAAGATCTAAGTAAATCATAGTTGATTATCACACAATGTTGCTACTGTGTACAATGTTCTCTAGTTCTGCTCACTTCACTCAGCATCAGTTCATGTCATATAGATACTTCTAAAGATGTTAGCATAAGAATCATTTTCATCTTTAATTAAGATTCTTTCCAGTTTCTCATTCCAAATAAAAGTACATAGACTAGTATTAGAGAACACAACCTTACATGGCAACATATTAAGAAAAATATTTCTAACAATTGTTAGTATCTCAAAGTGGAATAAGTAACCTGAGCATTTCATTTGTACCCTTACACTGGTGGTCTTCAGGAAAAAAGTGGAAAAACCACGTTGGGGGCTATCTGATAGATAATTCATTCTTGCTCAGATACAGGTTTCACTATGAGGTCCCTTTCTATTCTGAGATTCCATGATTATGTGAAAGAATACCATCAGGCATGCAGGGAACTTTGACCTGGGAAAGATAGTCCCTTCTGAGGTCAAATATTTGAAAATGTAAATATAAAAACAGGTATTCTGACCCAAGTGCCATATGACCTTCCACAATAACTGTGGAATATAAATATAAGTGTGTCTGTTCCATTCAGTTACCTGGTAACCACAGGAATATTACTAGACACTATATGTATTTTCCTGCTGTTGAACACAGCCGATGACATTGCCTGATTAGAGCTATGAATTCCTTAAGGCCTATCAAAACCAAAGTTAAAGAAAAAAAAAAAAAAAAGAATATTGAATGTAGATATCAGAAGGGATTTTTTGACTTTGATTACAACTGACCCCACAATTGGAGTTCCCTGTTGCTTGATGAGATGATGTCTTTCAAGCCACAGAAGAATACTTGAATTGCTCCCAAGTGGCATATGAGGCTAAGCAATCACGAAAGTGGATATATATTAAGATGCATAGTATAAATTCAGCTAGAGAAGGCACTTGGACTGGGTTGGATGTATTCTCCAAAGTGGAATGGACAGAGGTTTGGAATACCCTGCAAATATAGAGACAACAAATTCCTATATGGGAATAAAATAGAACTAAGCATGAAAACAAGAAGAAAAGAAATAGACAAGGTTAAGGAATTAGCAAACAATTCAAACAAGAGAACTGGGACTTACAAGTCTGAAAGAACTCTTTAGTTTCACCTTCTGGAGCTTAGCTAGATACTCTGCAATGATTTAAGGCATCATAGGCATTTATTCCTCTCCTCTAGAATTTGAGTTTAGTAATAATTATAAGTTGAAGGTAAAGCTAAATATTCTGATCTCAATACTGGTCTCTGCTCTGGATATACCAGGAGGAATAAGACGCTGCAAGTGTACCCCTAGAGAAAGCAAAAATAAGAGCCCAGAAACTGCACTTCTATATAACGTAGGATGAAACTTAACAGTGTTAAGGACTGGAGAAACTGATAATCATACTATACATTTCTCTGGCTTGTTCCTAACTACATTTCAAATATGATAACTATTTCTATATTGACTTCCAGATAAGCTGAAGAAAAATGGAGATATCCAGAATGGTTAAGGGCCTTTACAACAAATCAAAGAATTTCTGAAGGGAAAGAGAAGAGGAAATGACAATTAAGAATTAATTAATTAACCAATTAATTAATTAATGTCTGAGAAAGGGATTAGATTTCTTCTATAGAGGAAAAGAACTAGGAATAATAGGTAGAAGTTGTAGAGAGGAAAATTAATTCTTGGAGTAAGGCAAAAAGTTTCCCAACAATTAAAGGCATCTAAAATTGGAATGAGCTGCAACAGGGTTAGCAGTTTTCTCCTCAATGGACGTTTTTAAGCAAAAATTAGAGAACTACTTGAGCAAGAGGAGAATACTTGTTCAAATATAGGTTGAGGTACATAGAAACTGAGGTTCCTTCCAATAATACTGTCCTTAATTTATTTATATCATACTAGATGAAAGTGCTGGACAGTTAAGTTTACTTACTATTCAAATATAAACGTAAAAGACTAAAATCCACTCACAGCACAAATTGTTTTGATAGCAATAAATTATGGATGGTTATATCAAAATATTTGGAGGCTATTTCCCAGAGCTAAGATCCAGCAAGCAAGTTGTGCCCTGAACTTGACATAATGACAATTCTTCACATTCTGGATGATCTCACTCTCTAGCAAAGTGCATTGCTTTGACCAGCACCAGGTGTTCACTAAAGGATTTGTGATTTTTATATTGATTAATATCTATTTAAATTTATTGGAGCTCCTCTGAGTTCCTAGAAACCTAAAAGCTGTCTATTACAACCTTTTGACATGCTCAAAATTCTTGTTTCTTATAAGTGCTAAGTGAACCAAACCAAGTATTATATTCCTATTTCCACCAAACCAACTCTGGTTCTGTAAGCTGCTGTGAGACAATCAACTTGGAAATCATTCCTATAAAATCCAGGAATGCTTCCATTGCCCATGCTTGAGTCTGTCGTGGGAAATGCTACTTAAGATATAAGAATGATTATGACATGGTCCATGTTTTTTTTTTTTTTTTTTTTTAATGTATATAAGCACTACCTTTGCCCTAGTATGGTAAGCCTTCCTTCTCAGGAGGACTTCCACTTGAAAGCACCTTTACTCACTTTGAAATTAATTAAATTTCTGTTTGATCCTTGAGTCTTCTATTTCTATCCTACTGTTTGCCTCTGGCTATATACAGGTTAGAAGCTGGTTCCAGTTCAGTTAACAGATATAGCTGCTAAACTTGAACAATTTCTCCTTCTCTTGAATTTCTAATGGAACACATGTTGATATATTTTGTAAATCTCCTTATTGAGAACTCTTCCCCCTTCTCAAGTTGAAGTCAACCCATTAATGATTATACTTGGTGATACAGGCATTCAACCAATTCTAAATCCAATTAATTTTTATTATCACAAAATACATAGTTCTACAACTTTTCTATAAGACTTGACATACTATTCCTTTCTTCTCCAATCTGATATGCTGAACTTCTAACAATGAATTTACTCCTATTTTTAATGCAATCTCTTTTCTTAAGTCTTTGCTCCCTTAATTGATAATAACTTTATCCCTCAGACATCACATCTTAATTTATAACTTTTCAATATAAATTATGCAATATTACAGCTACTTGTGTCAGTATCTTATCTCTTTAATAAACCAATAAGCCCCTTGAGAATAGGTAGTCCTTTCTGAATTTCAAATCTTCTTCACTACCTAACATAACACTCTCCACAAAGTAGACACTTAATGAATGTTTTTGGCCAAATGAATCTCACATGTTTTAGCTATAATGTAAATTTCTAGCTATAATGTAATATATGGAGGTGGGGGAGAATCAGCATGATACAGGACATAATACCTCAGGGATGGAGGCGAGATCTAGGCTATTCTGTATAAAATACTGTAACCTCAAGTTGGAAGGGAGCTCATTTTTGGAGGATCATGTAGACTTAAAATATTAAATGTTTTGCCAAGGTCACATAGTTAGTAAGCATCAAGAGATGAGATTTAAACTAAGGTCCTCTGATTCTCCAGTGCACTTTTCACTGTATCACACTGTTTGAAAAGAAAGAAAAGAATCTTTTCTGAAGCTACATCATAATAATCCTATATAAACCTTTTGCTTTTACTGCATTCCTGTTTTAAAAACAACATTCATTTTCACAAGAAACAGAGAAACATTTACCATTGCCTTTAGTTTATCTAGAGACTTCAGGCTCTCAAGGCAAAAATCACAGTGAATTATTGTGCTCATTAAAAATTCTTCAGAATGAATGAGCATTTCTGCATCTGAAATAGGATCTGAGAATACAATGATATGATTAAATTTCCTCTAGCACCCTCTGGAAGGTCTAAATGGGGTACAAGTTGGCATTCTCAGAACCTGACCACAGGTTTGTTGTTGTTTTTTTTTTCCCTTCAGCCCAGCTGCCTAGACATCTGTATGTGTCAGTAAGCACTGTGCTGTCAGCTGTCTAGGATCATCTGTATTTCTAGGTTACTTTAATATGGTACCTGACACCAGCTAATGAATTGATTCTCTATCTCTCTCTGGCTCTCTTTTTAAAGCTGTCATCATTTTAAACCAAGAAATATGTCAAGTGATAATTAAATCTCATTGCAGACAGGTTGTGTGAAAATGATTAACTTCTACCATTTCTTCCCATATTTGGAGGATTCTGAGTCTTGAAGGTGTTGGTCATTACACTGACAGTTGAAAAAGTTGTTTTCACATTAATTTTTTTAAGAGGGACCATGAGGAGGGAGAAATAAAAAGGTATTAATTTCATGATCTCATTCAACTTTAATTTGGAAACTGGAAACATAAACTTATTCTTAGAGAGGATCCAAGATTTAACCCAAGGAAGGTAAGGATAAATATAAGATTTGGATATGAGTTTAAGACCACAGACTAATTGTCTAAAGTTCTGTGAATCTCATTTTCCTCATCTATAGAATGGAAATAATCCCTGTTTTGCCATCTCTCTTAATGGTGTTGTTGTGAGACATTGTATTTGAAAGTATTTTAGTGGGGGAGAGGAGGATTTAAGATGCTCCACAAATATAAGGGATCATTATTCCAAATCCTCAAGAAGGTATATAACAGCTTTGTAGGCTTCAAAATCTCCACTCATTTTGTTTTTCAACTAAAATTCTAAACATGAGATTAGGTCTGACCCTATCAAATAAGTGTCTTCTCTAAGCTACAAGACTCCCATTTGTGTGCTGAAATATGTGATGACTCACAGGAAAGAGGCAAAATCAAACAGATTAACAGCTGGAGAGCAACAGTGATCAGAATTCTAACTTCTTGCAAAAAGCGAGGTGAATAATTGCTAAAATTAGTAAATATAAACAGCTTAAAATGTATTTCCTCCCACTGTTAACTTTCAAGTGTATAATTTATTTTGAAACCTATTTCCCCTTATCTTTATGTCTATATTTCTAATAGTAGCTAGGAGAATTTTGGGGGACCTGGAAAATTGTCCTAGGCTCAAGACACTAAGGCCTTGAAAAATTTGAAACCATCCAAAAGCAACAAAAACATCACCTGAATTGCAGAGTATTACCTACAAATTGCCAGCATGATATATCAGCTCTAAACAGATCTAAAGCCAATGAAATTTGTCATTCTTCTTTCCCATTCTATGCCCAGGTAACCCTTTTGCTGGCCCCTGAGGAAAGGATGCAATAAACAGATTTTATAATAAGGTATTGGAAAATTTATGTTTCCACTTCAGGCAAGACAAAGAAAGAAAAATGCATGATGACCAAAATAATAGACAAAGCTTAACCCAAAGAAGTAAATCAGAGATCAGAGAACGTTAGAGGTTATAAGGAAACATTGTAGTTTTGCAGAAAGTATACTTAGTTACCTGCATAAAATAAACCTGAGCAATTTCCTTTAAGATTTTTTTACATTATAGTTTCTTCATCTATAGAATGAAGGCATCAGATTACAAGGTCTCTGAAGTTATTTCTTGCTACATGATCCTACTCTTAAATTCCTTAAGTTTTCCTCAAATTTAGTAATATCATTATACATAATCTACTAAGGATGAGAGATCTACCTTTTCACACAGGTAGTAAACAACAGACTATATCTAAATTTACTTCCTAAGTCTGGTTTCCTATGTATACTACTATTATCATTTGCTGAAATCTAGAATAACCAAATAAAGATTGCAGGGAGAAATGAGTTTGCATGAAATTGCATTCTTCATGTGAAAGACGACACCCGCCACCATCAAAGCAAACCAGACCCGGAATTAATTGGATTTCCAGACTTGATATAGATTTACAAGAACCAAATTCCAATTATAGATAACTCTCAAAATCTACTTCTTTTGTTCTTATTCACATGATGCTAAGTAGAACTGGAGAAAAAAATATTGGTTTCATCAACTATAAAATTTTGATTTTTGATCTCAATTGGATTCTCAATCATTCTATTGCTTCTTCATTGATTTTTCATTCTATTTTCTATTGGGTTTATTTCATACTTTCTCCTGTTTCTTCTATGCTTCCAGAGATCCCAAGCTCTTTATTTACTTTTCTGAAGTACTCTCATCATAATTCATTGAAAAAAAATTTCACTGTTTTCAGCTCCCTCTTCTTTCTTCTTAATCTTATACAAAATTAGGTAATCATTATTTATTTGCCAGATTTTATGGCTTTTAAAAATAAACCCTTGGGGCAGCTAGATGGTGCAGTATATAGAGCAACAGCCCTGGAGTTCAAATTCAGCCTCAGACACTTAACACTTACTAACTGTATGACTCTGAACTCAATTGCCTTACCAAAAAAAAAAAAAAAAAAAAAAAAATACAAAACACCCTCCAAAACTCCAATTCTTTTTTAATTTTATTTTTAATCTGTACTCTCACACATTAACCCTGATACCCCTCAGACTTGAGAATTAGTGGAAAACGAAATAAAAAACGTATAGTCAAATAAAAGAAAAATCCCCATTAGTCATATACAAATCAAACTGCCCAGTTCTGAACTAAGTCCTTAATCTCTGTATTAGGAGGCATGTTTTATTATCAGTCTTTTTGAAACATGGTTGGTCATTTTTCTTTTGACTGGGAAACTTTTTGGGATTTTGACAATGATTTTCCCAGGATTTTTCATTTGGATATTTCTTTCAGGACATGACTGGTGAATTCTTTCTACTTCCTTTTTGTTCTCTGCTTCTAAGAGATTAAAAAAAAAAAAAAGATTTGTGCATATGCTTTTAATACCTGTAACTTCCACCTTACAGGTTATAATATAACATGCTATATAAATAAAAGAAATTCATGCAAAGTGCTTTACAAAATTTAAGTATTATGTAAACATGCCTCCATGTTGTGGTTATTGTTATCAAATTGAGTTAAAATCTCACACTAAAAATATGAGCTAACTAACCTTGGGGGAATTTATTCATCCTACTACTTGGTATGCCTTTTAGAAAATGGGAAATGTTCTCAGCAAATATGATAAAACAAATGGAAATCAACAGCATATCAGTGTTGTCCCATACATTTTCTAGAAACTAAACAGAAAGATAGCAATTTTTCAATATTTATAAAACAAATCAGTGAGCAAAAGCTATAGTAATGCCATACCTTGAATGGAACTTTATTCCATACATACCTCTTATATCAAAAATCAAGTTAAGTGTCTGTATGGAAAAGACTAAACACCACAACAGCTAGTACAAACAATGCTATCTTCAGTGTATACCTAGCATAAAAGGTCATAACAACTCACCACCAGCAGAAAATAGAACAATATGTGTATATGTATATATATATATATATATACATATATATATATGTATGTATGTATATATGTAGGTATTTTCTGCAAGTACAAATCTTCATGCACAGTAATGGGGAAAATAAATCAAGTGATTCCAAAATCATTTATACATAGCAACCCTATCTGAAAAGGTAGCTCAGAAGATAGCAGCATCAAAGGATTTAAACCAAACAGTATCATTTTTAGAGGAGAAAAGTGATCTTCAGAGAGGGAAATGGACTTGCCAGAGGTCATCATTCAAATCTAGGTACTTTGATTTCAAATCTCAAGCACTTTATTTCCCTATTCAAACCAAGAAAAGGAACAAGGTTTATACACAGTATAGACAGAATATGGACAAAAAGAAGCATCAAGCATTGCTTACTCCTCCATCTTATGCTACCAGCTGGCATTTTAGCTTCTCTTGGAACAGACAGATGGACCAAAGGTTTGATTGAGAAACTTTGACAGGGGCAGTACAGAAAGGTAGAGATGAGACTGTTTTGAGGTTTCTTTTCCCCTTTGAAAGATAAATTCATTCTTAAGGAAGGAAAAGGGATTAGATAATAATGGCCATTGAAAGTCAGCCAGATTCTTCACTTCATCTCTTAATAAAGAAAAGTTGGTAAAAAGCAATTCATCAAAGCAGAGACAGAAACAAATGGTTTTCATAACCTAGATAATTAACCTCAGAAGTTTGCCAAGGCCAAGTGAATATCACACAGTGCAAACAGCTTAACAAGGTTGGAAGACAGGGCTTCTGCAGTTCCTAAGAAGTAGAGAATTTATTGTGTGCTGCAGGGGGAAACATCTTTTTTCTTAAACAACAAAAATAACAACAAAGGCAAGGACAAGGCTTTGTAATCTTAACTTTCTCTAGGTATGAAGTAGATATTTTAAAAGTTGCTTCCACTACAGATTCTATAAATCTAGCCCAGAATTCAAGGCAAGAACAGTTTTTTTTTAAATTTTAAACAAATTTGATTTACATATACATGTATATGCATATATGTATGTATGTATGCATATATATATATATATATATATATATGAAATATAAAAATCATTCTTAGTTCCTAGAGTTGTATAAAAACAGGCAGGGTTTGTTTGCCAACTCTTGATCTAGTCTATGAGCTTTTTCCCAGGACAGTGATTGAGTTCTTTAGGTTTTTGAGTTGCTTGTGCAATCTGGCACCTGGATGATGATGATGTTTATTATTTTCATTCCTCCATTTTCCCCCTTAAAAACAGAGGATAAGTTTTCTCAGAGTTTAATGCATATAATAGTATTTTGGTGGTTTTCCAAACATAAACCCAATAATGAACTCTGAGTCCCAGTTGCAATCTATCAAGAATTTATCAAGTACCTATTCCTTGCTAGCACTTACTACTTGTGGTTCTTGCTAGAGATACAAAAACAAAATGTAAGACTTTGATTGTCTTCAAGAAGCTTATAATCTAAGAAGAAATGTTCCCCTAAGTATTTCACCTATAGTACCCTATTTTATAACATACTCATGTTATAACAACTTTTCTTAGGTCTTAGATATGGCTTGTTTTGCCTTTAAAGCAAAATTTGGCAGAGGAGAATACATACACACACAAACACTGTGTGTATGTATACATACCTATGACAATGATCATTAGATAAGTTGGGTCTTTGTATTAATACAAAATGTAGTAGAAAGAACAGCCAAAATAATATCTGCAAAATAAAATCTGCAATATTTTGTAAATTTCATTTATCTATAATCTTAATAACTACAAATCCCAAAAGCCCTTTAATCACATTTATGTCAAAGAACAAAATATCAAATAAATAAAACCCAGAAATTTGCTATAAAAGCAAGTACCTAAAGCATATTTTTCAATAAACAAATAATTCTGGAGCTTCTGGATGCCCCCTTCAGCAATGGATTTGACTATGCTATGAGAAAAACAAAAGAAAGAGAACTTAAGTATTTGCCTTCAGAAAAATCTCAGTCTAATTATACAGGCAAAGTGTTATTATGGAAAAGAAATATAAGAAATTTATTTATAAAAGAGATATCACACAGTAGTATGAGAATGTTTAAATGAGAGGAAGGGACAATAAGGGACAACTATGTCCTGGGGGTGACTATGCATTTAGCTCAAATGTTAACATCAATTCATTTTTCTTTCCCCACTATAAAAATTGGAATTATAATGATACTTGAGCTACTATAAGGTCCTGAAAAACTTTGGGAACCTTTAAAAATAAAAAAAAAAACCTATAGTATTTGGTATATTTTACATATAACATATGCTATATTGTGAAGTACTAATAATCAGGAGACATGGGTTGGAATCCTAGATGTGCCACTGACTAATTGGGAGATATTATGCTGGTCAAGTATTCACTTTAGAACTTGGGTTTCTTAATTTTGAAAATAAGGATAATCATAAAATATAATAGGACAAAGAGACCACAGTGACTTTCAAGGTCATTTAATCCAATCCATTGATTTACTGATAAGGGAACAGAAATCCTAAAAAGGAAAGTAATTCAATATAAGCCTCTTCTGATCTTACAGGATTTTGATAATGAAATAAAATACAATTTTAAATCTGAATAATATATGCTTTGCAAAAATATAAAATAATCTATATATCTGAAAGAGGTTAGATATTATATATTAATTATATGGACATTATAAATCCATAGAGGATATATATATACATATATATATGCATATATATATTTATATATGAAACACAATGCTCTGACCATTCTGGATAACATGGACTAAGGTTTATCAAACATAGAAAAATTAAAATAAAGAACATTATGTATGAAATTAATTTCTTACTTATAAAGGAATGTAATTATTGGTACAAATAAAATAAAAAGCAAGGATATGGACTAGAACTGGAATTTCATAGGTATAGGCAGCTTCTGGATAAGGAATTTACCATGATTAGTTGACATTTTCCTAAAAAATCATGAACTTAAGAATTATCTGAAGGAACTAGGAGATCAGAGACTTATTCAAGGTCACAATAAACAAGACATATCAGAAGTTGAACTAGGTCTTAATGTAAGACTAGCATGGCATCACACTTAATTCATTTTGTTAAGTGAGAAAATAAATTGCACAGGTTATATGTGACCAGAAAAGGAGATAGGTCTATCACAGAACAAGCATAAATACTTTAATAAATAAATCTTTGATCTCATCAATGCTGGTTGTTATTCTAATAGTACAGACTGCAAGCCATATACCCCATTTCATGTGAAGAAATGAAGACAGATCACATTTTATACAACATTAAGTTTTTTGAAAGCAAGGACTATCTTTGCTTTGCTTTAACATTTTTAGTCCCAGAATCTAGCATACTACCTGGCACATGAATGAATCTTAATAAATGTTTATTTATTGAAGGTTGCTCATTTGGGGAACTGAATAGCACTTCAAATGATCTAATCTAATCTATGATGCAAAAAAAAAATCTTTCAAATTTTTATTTATTTCATTTTTAAATTTATGAAATAATACAAGCATTTCTTTAACATAGTATACTAAAAAAAATGATTGTGCTTAAAATTGAAAATTTAATTGTAGAATTTGCTACTGTCTTTAAAAATGTATTAAAGTTGTCATGTAAATCTATTTTTCCATTTCTCCTTCCCAATATAGCCTTACATAAATATTTTCCCAGTAATGCTATATGTCTGAGAGTCAACAAAGAAGAATCAAAATTTCACCCAAAGAGCAATGGAATAGTGCATGTGGGGATGAATAGTCTACAGATTCTTAATAGTGATGGTTTACATGTTAGAGATGATAAAGACATATGTCATAGAATTTGAGAACTGAAAAGGAAGCTCAGTAGCCAAACAGCCCAGCCCATGTAACAAAAGGAATCCTTCTTATTATGACCAGAGGAGGAACAAGATCAAGGATGAACATTATCAGAGAAGCAGGTCAATCAGGCAGAGTAAGAATGAGTAATAATAGATTAACAAGCTAATGTGTCCACCTTACAAAAGATTTGCACAAGATTATAAAACATAACACATTACTTCTATTTATATCAGTGGGAATAGTAGCCAAAGGGTAGAAAGGGGATTACAAAACTTCTACTAATAATGAAGATTTAAAATTTAAGGATCTACGAAAAGCATAAGGTCTTTCATACAAATTTCTGAGGGCAGAATTACTGGAACATTATGAACAAGTGATCAGTGAAGTTTTGTCCTTTTCCCCAATCCTTAATTTTATTGTCTGGAAGCACCTTGGCAAACTACCTATATCCTATATCTTATAACATTGTTATATCCAATAACATAAGCAGAGGCACATATCCAGCTAATTAAAACTAGAAACTCTCTCAAGAGGAAATTGTTGTTATTAGTTCTCAAAGATGACCAATGACATCACAGGATGACATCTTGAGCTCAGCAACACTAACTAGCCTTCTCCTCCATCAGCAGGGCAATATCAACAGTTACATTCACTGTTCTCTTACTTTTTACAATCCTAGATAGCTGTAGCCATAATTAAAGCTTATGTTTTTTATACTGCATACCAAAGCCATGCTTATTACATAGTGACTTGCCTGTGAATCTTATTTAAATGAAGCAGAAATGCACAAAGTTGTCAGCCTCATTCTCTCTTCCAAAGTTACTTTAGTCCAGGGGCAGAACAAAAGTCAAGAACAGATTGTTCTCATCCACCCAATCCACTGGAAAGGCTTCACATGCTTGGGTAGATAGAATAGAGGTTTATCAGGTACTCTCAACCTGGTTTAGCCTGTCGACTAAGGAGGTTTTACTGGGGTGTGGCAATTGTGCATGCTACAGCTTCTTGGAGCCACAGGCAAGAACTGGGTGCCAGGTGGATCCCAAAGGCAACTGAGTAGTCTTGAAAAGTCCTGACACCAGAAATGCTAATCCTCCATGAACACTGCTTACATCTCATTAAGAAGACATATAGTATAATAAACAGAAGGTCATCCTTAGAGACGGGAAAACCTACGTCTTATACATATTGTTTCACTGATACTGATCCAGTCACTAAAATTTCTCTAAACATAAGAGATTCTTTATGACAATAAAAGTTATAGAATAGATTCATATTTGCATTAATACAATTTTAATAATCACCTGATACTGATTCATACATGACATTATTTGCCCAAAAACAGATTAGAAAAAGCCATTCTTCTTCCTTGCTTTAAATACCATTGTGCATGTTAAAGGAAGGCAACATGGTATAATAGGAAAAGATGAATGACTGTAGAGTTTTAAGACCTGAGCTTAAATTCTAGTTCTGCTGCTTACTTACTATCTGTGTCATCGTCAGCAAGCTACTTCATCTTTCTTAGGCATGGATTTTTTTTCTCTATAAAATGAGAGTTGCACTGGGTCACCTATAATACTATAACTTAATGTCTATGAAAGCCTCTTGTGGCTCTTAATCTACAGTCATATGACATTGACTTAATGTAGAGTCAATACAAGGAACATTTACTTTCAACTGGGGACCCTTTTAGATTACCAAAATACCATCTCAACAAATGACCTGCATGGACAATCTCCCTCCAGTGAGATGAGATAAGTGGGTAACAAAGGAAAATTGAGTCACCTAAATCTGCCTTTAGACCCACTTGTACAGAGTCTTCCCAAGTTGACAGGCTTCATTTGACATACCCCATATTTTATCATCTAAGGACCCAGTGGAAAACACATGCCTCAAAAACTGGTGTATCACTTCACTTTTTCCATTAAACAAGTCAAGCCTTATGGTAATTGATTTCACAGTTCCTTTCCTTACTAACAAATTAGTGACCTGGATTCATCTATATTCTTTCTAGGTATAAAATCCACCTCTAATGTTTACTGTGTATTTAACTTTTAGCTCTCCATTTGTTAATCTATACAATGAGGGGTTGACACAAAATGGCCTTTGACATTTCTTCCAGCTCTACATCTATGATATATAGTGATTCAACCTCCATTTAAGCATTTTTCCAAGGAAAAAAAAAAACTTAAATCAAGGTGGCAAAAAGTAGAGTGAAACCATGAAATGGATGCTTGAGCACCTGCCACGAAGACAAATAAGTACAAGTCACATGAGAATAGTTTTTTTTATTGAAATTGTAAAGCAAATCTAATCATTCTTCGTCATGACAGCACCTCAGATTCTAAAATTCTTTCAGTAAAATATTTTTACCATAAACTTCATTACTCTAAAACATAACTTTCAAATACATGAAACAAAGCTGAGATTGTCTAAAAATAAGTCTCATTCAGTCTTAAGAAAAATATACAAACTGACTTTAATATCAAACTTGTCCTATTATTTTCTGTAAATTTCCCAGAATTTGTTGTTTTTATTTACATAGTTAGAAACTATATGTACATTGTTCTTGCAACTTTGCTTTTTTCATTTCATAAGTCTTTTTAAATTTCTTAATGTACCTCAGATTTTTCATTTATAATGGTATAAAATATTTTATTATATTTATACAACAATTTATTAAGCCATTTCTCAATCATTGGACATTCCAAATTATTACTATTATAAATAATGCTGTTGAAATTATTTTTACACAAACTTTTCCCCTTTCATTAACATTCTTGGGATATAATTCTAAGAATGAAATCACAACATCAAAGGGCATGAGCATCTTTACAATAGTTATCATTTAACTCAATAATATTTTCCAAAAAGACTACACTAATTCACACTTCTAACAGGGAGCTGTATGGTATGCCTATTTTACCCACACAGTTATACTAGTTTTGAGTTTCATTTTCAAACCATCTGCTAATTCGATAGTTGTACAATAGACAATCAAAATTGCTTAGATTTGTAGTTCTATAATCATTAAACAGTTTAAAATTCCTCATGTACATATAATTGATAACTGTACTTTTAGAACTACCTCTCAGACACTTAAAATTGCTCTCATGTCCTCCCACCAAGACTTGTCTTTTTTTCTAGGTAAAATATTCCTAAGTCATCTTACTTAGTGCTGGTGTGAAGAACATATCTATTTCCCTTGATTATCCAGGAAAACCTCCACTAATAGGTTCTGATTTATCATTATTCTTTCTAATATGTGTACCCAAAACAAGATACAATAGTCCAGAAATGATTCAAGTAGAAGGGAGTATAATTGAATTATTTTTTAACTTCTATCCATTCCTTGTTTTTCAAAAACTATATCTACATACATACACAAAATGCATTAACCAAACAATTTTGAATGCCTTAACAATTGAGGAAAATTATTAGCAGTATTGATCAAAAATCACCCAAAAGATTTCCATCAAAATTGTTTGTCTAATATAGAGAGCTACCACTGCTTGTCAAGAGGACATATAATGTCATTTTCCAATCAAATCATCTAGAGTTAGAATAATGAGACTAGAAGCATGCTGACCTATGTTCAGTGGCCCTCAAACTTTTAAAATAGGGGGCCAGTTCACTGTCCCTCAGACTGTTGGAGGGCCAGACTATAGTAAAAACAAAAGCTCACACTTTGTATCTGCCCCTCAGCCCATTTGCCATAACCCAGCAGGCTGTATAAACATCCTCAGCAGGCCATATCTGGCCCGCGGGCCGTAGTTTGAGAACCCCTGAATGGTCTAACTCATGCTTTGCAATCTAAATAACTAGATAAGTTAACTAGGGCAAAAAGAAGTAATGTAACTTCTCTGAGACTTAGTTTCTGTATTAAAAAAAAATAAATCTCATCTTACAATTCTGCTGTGATATATATATATATATATATATATATATATATATATATATATATATATATATATATATATATATATGAGAGAATGTGAATTCACACATCATTTTATAAATTGTAATCTTATTTGGTCATTACATACAGTAAGGCCTATGAGGTAGTGCAAGTACTATTATCATATTTTACAGATGAAAAAACTGAGTCTCAGATAAGTGAGTTTCCTAAGATCACATAGCTGGTAAATGACAGAGCTGGGATTCAAGCTCTTATCAAACTCTGATTGCAATAAAGGCAATTATTTTCCTCCTAGCAAATCTAGTGTCATTTCGCAATACCATGTTGTATCCCAATCTGTGAAAATAAAGGGATTAGGCCAGAAAATCTCTAAGCCACATTTTCTTCATCATTTTAGAGTTTGTATGATTAGTTGATTAATTCTGGAACAAGTAAGTCTGAACAAACTTCACTTCTACAGCTTGTCTCAATCAGCTGGGAAATGAGAATAAATTTTTTTAAAGTTAATTTAGGGGTTGGGGGAAATCTAGGTGGAGTGAGAGAAGTCAACCTCAACTTGTTCTAATGTAAAGACCACAGGGGGTAGTTCATTGTTCCATTAAGAGTGAGAATGGAAATGAGTTGTAGACTATTTTCCCAGATGGTAACCTTGATTTGAAAAAGGACCTTCGATTGCCCTAGGCACCATCAAATCTGGACATTTTACAACTTCCCTCTTAAAATACCATATATTTGCAGCAGTAAAAGATGTTACCCATGAAGAATCAGGGAGTTTATTAATCTGTTTCATGGAAGATAGTTAGCCACTTCACATTATACCAAGATAGATTAGGTAAGCAACTGTGAGATCCAGGAAACATCTGCTAAACAAAATCAAAATTAATGGTAAACAGAATGGGATTCTTAATGGCTTTAGCTCATCCAGATGCAGAGAACAATAAAAGGGCTATTAGAGACAGCTGCCAATTAAAGACTAAATCCAAGTGCTTTCAAAAAGGAAGGTTGGAGCTCACTTCCCACATTCCCACGAACTGCTATGCAGTTGGTTTGGCACTTACACACCTCTGAACAAACCTTATAACTACCTTGGCTGCACTCCTCTATTGCTCTCTGCCCTTTTCCTTTAACTGAGAAAGCATCCCTCCCCCAGCTGTGATCTGCATCACCATAAGGCAGAGGCTGCACTTACCTGTAATAGCACATTGAATAGCTTCCCGGGATGCTGGGTCAAACAACATGGCATTGGGGCCTGCCCACACACTTGCAGGCCCTAATCACAGAGCAAATCAGCCAGGATAGCTCAGAGATAACCCCTCGTTTCTGAGAGGCAGATGACAAGAACTAAAATTGAAGTAACCACTTGCTCAGCTGTCTGGAAGGCTCCCTGCAGCTGTAATTGAGGGGGATGGGAATCAGTTAGAGAAAAGTATTGGTTTCAGGCAGATGAATTCTGGCAATTACAATCACTATTGGCCTCACACTTCTGAAACTCTAAGACAAGGAGGAGTTCACCTTGGTTTCCCTGCCTTTGGCCAAATCTTCAGAAAGGATAGAGAATCCATTTTAGGGATAGATGAAGGAATTATGAAAATAAGAGGCATTAGAACACAACTGCTCATCACATCCAAAGAGAAGTAGGGACAGGGAAAGGATAGTGCTAGAAATTCAGATATAGAACCTTAAAGAACAAGGTTTCACCTGCTTATAAAAGGAACTAACTATTGAGCTTCTTGATTAACCTTGACAAATATTTAATAAATATGTAATATACAGGGACAAAAATAAGGGAGTCCCCGGATTCAAGGAACTGACATCCTACTGAGGGGGAAACTATATCTATTCAGGTTAGTAAAACAAAGTAATGTGGAGTTGACTTCAATAAAGGTCCGAAGTATGGAGATAGACTTAAATTGAATTTTGAGTGAACAAATGAGCAAGAACGGAATCCCATGAACAAAAAACAGCTTAAGCAAAGACAAAGAGGAAGGAGCTGGTCATATACTGGGAATAATAAAAGTACCTAGAACCTAATGGCATGTCTTTGAAAGATTCATGTCAGAATTTCCTATCATCTGTACCTAGAGCATGCTTAAAATTTAAATAGCAAAAAAAAATGGGCACCTAAATGATACAGTGGATGGAGATTGAGCTCTGGAGTCAAGAGGACCTGAGTTCCTGAATTCAGTCTCAAACATTTACTAGTTGGGTAACTCTGGACAAGTTACTTAATCCTAATTGCCTCATATATGGGGAAATGATGGGAAATCAGTATGTAAAGAGGTTATAACCAGATTACTGAAGACATTCAAATGCAGTTTCTATTTTATATTCATTTCATCCTACTTAACCATCTCTCAGATTTCTCACTTTCCTCTCAGATTCCTTTGCCAGACCCTAGAAAACCTGGGGGAAAAACAACCAAACTGACTCTCTGGATTGCATTAGAAGGTCTTCCACCAGACAGGTCTGCTGGACAGCATTTGTGTGCAGAGAAACCTTTTAGATGAGATGAAGAAAGAGCAGAGTTGTTAAACAACTTCCATCAATTAAAGATTTAATGAACCTTGCAACTATCATCTCAGAGAAAACTCTTGTTCCTACAGCAATAAGTCAAGCCCCTCAAAAGCAAATATTTCAGTTCCTCTAGCTGCTCTGGTCCTGTCAGTGCTAATGAAGCTCCAATACCCCAGGTTAACCACAGTTATTTAAAGCAGCAAATCTTGGAGCAGCAGCTTCTCATTGACAAGTCAGGCACTGAACTGAAAGAAAAACTACAAACAGAGAAGCAGGAGTACACTTCACAGAATACAAGCTTCTTGAAGGCAAAGACCGATTAATTGCTATTGTTAGGCCATCAGTACCCAGCACTATTCCTGGCACATAGGAGGTACTGAAAAATGTTTGTCAATTTATCTAGCATGTCAACAGGAAAAATAGTCTGGTACTACCAGATTTGCTCTGGGATTTACCAGTAACTTTTCTTCCACTATTAACAGTACCCTCTCATGTTTCATATAATCTCATGAAGCATCTTTGAATGATTCACATGAGAATGTCCATCACCTTCTATCATCCTATCAAAGTTAGAAGTGAAACAAAAGTAGAACTAATGACTAACCAATGACTTTCCTGAAGGTCAGTTTGCAGGTAATCTTTGAAGGAGGCTCAAAAAAGGTGATTGTTATATTCAAAGACATTCAGTCCTAGCTTCATTGTCCCTTACTGTCGTGATCAATTCAAAATGAACATAATAGGATCAAAGACTTAGAAAAGGTCAACTAGTTCAATCCTGTTAATTTATGGATGAGCCATCAGAGGCCCAAAAAGTTCAAGTGATTTGCCTAAAGCCACATTAGTAGTAACTGATAGAAGGAGAATTTAAATCCAGGCCCTCCAACTCTAATGAACTTTCCAATGTCATACTACCTCCAGAAATCCCAAAACACTAGGGGAAGAAAAGTTTAAACATAAAATTTGTCTTTAACTTAAAGTATTTGCTGCTAGACTATGATTTACTTTTATTTAATGACAGAAAAATGTATGCATGCTTCCATCTCTCTACTTTTCTCCCCTCTTAGTACACACTGTGATCTTGAGAAGATTCATAGCCTAAGGCCTTGGATTCCCAAACAAATACGCCTTAGACAGAATGCCTGTGGTGTAACTTCATGACATTAAGGAAGAGATTTGACTGTTTCCACATTCATGACATAATAAGTAGCAGATGAATTATGCTCTCTGGAGCAGGTAGGAGAAAATGTTATATAATATCAGGTCACATTTCCTAAAAATCTGTGTTGAGAACTGATCTGCCATAAAAACAGGATGATTTGTAAGTAACAGAAATAAGGATGAGGATTCTTTGAATTTTCCTCTGAATCTTATTTTTCAAGAATTTTGGTGACAAAGGCAGCAAATGCACTTGATCCCTGTCTCATGCCTCTTAGGTGTCCCTGAGTAATAGAGATGGCTGTTCTCCCTCACATTACAGCTGTGAGATCCTTATCACTCAATATATAGTTCTACTTCATGAATTAGAAACTCAGAAGAGATTAAATTTATACTCAATATAGAGATATGGAAGTGGAATATAATTTCATGGATATAGGGGACCCTTAAAGGAATTCTCTCTCCAAATGCAGGTCCAGTGACTTCTTTGTAACTTTTAGTCCTTGAGAGTTACTTAGAACACTGATAGGGTTAAGTGATTAGCCTAAGGTCAGTATGGTCAGTATGTGATAAAGGTTAAATTTGAACCCAGATATTTCTGATTGCTAGGATAGCTCTCAATTCACTACGTCATGCTGCCTTTCACATACTAAAAACATTGCACACTCAATGTTATCAGACCAATAATAGCAATTATGCATTTCCCTTGCTGTTTTATCTTCTTCTTTCCACCTTATGCCATCCCTGTACCTTGGAACGTTTTGGACAACACCTATGTTATCGAGTACCATGCCATGAGCTAACTTCCTTCCTCAAAGGATAATTCACAATTTTTGTAGCCTCTGGCACTGAACTCAGTTCCTATGACACATCAAGTGTTTCTAGAAGTACTATGGCCAATGAAGAATCATTATTAATCATAATTTTAGATATATTTAGATTTGACTCTTCCCTGCCAAAAGAGGAAAAAAGGAAGAGATATGCCATTAGGAACTCTCTAGAATAAGTGGCAAATCTATTATTACATAACCACTAAACACTAAATGAATTGTACCAATCTTACTTTGCATTTTTATGTAAATTTACTCATGAGTGTTTCAGTTATAAAGTATATTGGAATACTCCTAGAGTATGTAAGGAATTTATCCCCAAGGAGATGTCCAAGTCTTGGCTATACATTATCTGAACTGTGAAATATCCTTGGATCAAGAAAAGGCTGGGTACATAACTTCATTGTATTTTTTTAATGTATGAATGCATATAGAAATAGAGATGTCAATAAAAATGATTTAGTCAGTTCCTTGAACTTAGCCTGTCACATACCTTCTAAAATTGAGCACCAGATCATTATGGGATGAAAAGTAGTCCTGTGCCCTTGTGCCTTCCTCATTATCACTGGTTTCAAAGCCCTACATTTCTACTAGAATATACTACTCCAGGGAGATCATTAGGTCCAGATACTGGTTGGGGAACTCCTTCATAGACCTTAAGGAATATCTAAGTCATAGAGCTGGGTCAAGCTTTGAAAATTGCATCTCTAACAAGGAATGCTTCTTTCAATGTTTCTCATTCTGTAACTAGATTATTCAAGCAGCTATGTCACCTTGAGAATGACTGTGCTAGATGTAGAGAATTAGGAGAAAGGTATCACCAAGAAGTAAGCCAGTTTTCTCTATTTCAAACAACTCTATTGATAGGCAAGGACAATAATAGGAACAAAGCTCACTAGTTAAGGGACATTTCAATTCCCTTAATTTTGCCACTGAATTTTTATTTCACCTAATTAGTAGTAAATACCAGGATACAAATGATAGGAGGTCCAAAACAACAAAACAAAACAAAACAAAACAAAAAAAAAAAAAAAAAAAAAACAACAACATTAAGGGCTAAAAACAAAACGACAGAAATTTTATAGGAGTACAGTGGATTCCCAAAAAAGATCTTAACTGATATGTGGCAGATAGAGGTGGATCTTTAGTTAAAATCAAAAGCTATATAGGCCACTCTCCAGGATAGAGACAAAACAAGTAGCAATGGATCCAAACTAATCACACACACACACACACACACACTTAAAGTCAGATGGAAGAGAATTGAGAGGTCATGTATTTCAACTCCCTCTTTTTCTAAATAAGAAAAAAAAAATTCAAGAAGTTAAATAATTAGCCCCAAGTTTGACAAGTAGTGATTATCAAAATGAGAATCTGAACACGAGTCCTTAGAGTCTAAATCTAGTGCTTTTCCTCATGGGACCACAATGACCATATGCAGTCTTAAGGCACTAAGATTTTGGGGACACCTTCTATAATTAGAAATAATTAAACACAATAATCATAATGCTTAAGAAGGGCGAGAAAGTTATTTCTAATCTGTTGGTAAGTGTTCTGGTAACTGGAAGATGACAGTATATCTCTCTCATATCTATATCCCTGTCCGTCTGTCTCTGTCTTTCTGTTTCTTTTGATTTGTTTGCTTCTCTTTCTCTCTCTCTCTCTCTCTCTCTCTCTCTCTCTCTCTCTCTCTCTCTCTCTCTCTCTCTCTCTCTCTCTCTCTCTCTCTCTCTCTCTTCCTCACTCAATAGAGGGTCTTTGCTACTAAAAGATTTTTTTTTAAATGAACAAGAATAATCCTCTTGTGCAACCAGAAGATCACATAGGATTAACACTCATGTGATTCCTCCTAAGAAATAAAGTCTTGCTAGAAGCAATAATGGAAGGTAAAAGAGGACATTATTGTGCTTTCTTGATAAGTAAAAATAAATTAATTTAGAGACAATTTACTCTCCTTTTGCAGCTCAACTGACTTTTTTTTTTCAATAAGCCTGAGTACAAAGATTTTACATGGTAGCTTCCTAATCCTCCTAGCAACTGAAATATCTTAAATTTGTGGCAAGAATATTCTTCCTGGATAAAGCCTGGTTATTATCATGCCACTTTCAATCTGGAAGCTTGACACTTTATTCACTTATGAAGTTTCTAATCATGTAATACTAGAACTTGCTCAGAAATGGCAACTCTTTAGACTTCAATTCACTTCCCAGAAATTAGGGCAGAAGGATATGATTTTTTTTTTTATAAGGATATGATTTTTAAAGATAATTCCTGGAGATCACTTCTCACAGAATTATACTGATCAATGCATAAGCTCATTATTTCACAAACACACACACACAACCACTACCACCACCAAAAAAGTTATGTGAAATTCAAACAAGAGGAACCAGCAAATATGAAATCTCCTTTAGCTGCAGCAAATAACTTCCCAATGACAACAGCTGCAAAAAAAGAAATCTTTCTTACCTTTTCTTCTTTCGACTTCAAGGTTTCTAAATTCCTGCAAAGAAAGGAAAAAAAAGAGCTTATAGTTTTGAAATCCACAAGAATAATACACATGTCCATATCCCTGAAAATATCTGACTCCGGCTATTCAATAACTTAAGGTCTTAAAACACTATAACATGTCTTCTAACAAAATTTGAACTACCAAGCATATAACAAAAATAAATATTGGAATATTCTCTTGAGGTGAGGAAGGGAAATAGTGTCTCTTCCATTAAAAATAAAAGGATTGAAAAAATTTATAAATATAAACTTTCAATTTTATTAAGCATATGGAATTTTGTCAACAAATAAATAAGATTTTATTAAATACTTACTATAGACCAGACACTGCTAAAGGTTGAAGTTAGGAATATAATAATAAAACAGTTCTTGCCTTTTAAAGCAATTTATATCCTATCAGAAGGAAGAGCATGCATATAAATAAAAGTATATACAAAATATATTCAAAATAAATAAAAGGCAAATTTTAGGGAGTTCACTAGTAGTTAGGGGATAGTTTAAGAAAGGCTTTATTTAGAATGTGTTACAGTAGAGTTTTGGAGAAAGCAAGGTATTTTAAGAGGCAGAGATGTAGATGGATTCCAAGCATTAGGGAAAATAATGCAAAGGCTCAGAGATGGGAGATAAATTGAAAGGACTGTAACAAATCACATATTTTTCCCTGCCATCTTCTTAATTGTTGAGAAAACTTTCAATCTTAAGGAAAAGTCAATTGCATTTCTAACTTAAAGACCATATCTGAGCAAAATTATGTTCTTGGCTCACACAGCACTGTGTCATAAATCCCCATGAATAACATGACAAATAATTCAAGCAATATATGGTTTGACATGAACTACTTCTAGAAAGCCACTAGGTGGTCCTTTCTTTTCAAACATTAACACATTTTACAGGCAATTCTCATAATTTCTATTTGCTATGTTCCATAAAAGTCTTCAGGAACACTGCTTTAGTAAACACCGAAAAATACAATGGTTAAGTGACTGTATCTCTAATAATGGCATTTATTCTAACATTTTCCAAAGCAACCCAACAACTTTCCTCTTCCTTTTCTGGGAGTACTATGTTGTTTATTCATTAATAAAACTCAAGGCTAACAGCACTACAGCTTATAACTAAATAAAGCTTATCTAACACAGATATTTTCTCTGTAGTTTATAGAAGTAGCATTCCTTTGCCAAGGAACAGTAGACAGTATTGTATTTGGGGGTCATTATAAACATCAAAGTCATTTTTTTAAATGTGAAAATGTGAAAAATGTGAAAAATGTAGCACTAAAATGGCTAAATGGACACTGATTTACATTATGAGAGGTGAAACAAGGCAGAGTATTTCTTTGGCCCTAGTCTTAGCTGAGAATATATGCATCCTATATGACTGTGTGGATTGATTTATGATATAAATTCATCAGCAGGCAAATTCGCACATATGGAAACTAAGAATAATGAAGATTGATCGTACATCAACAGCTTAATTTTCCCTTGAGTAATTTTTCAACTGGTAGGTGACACGAAGGGACAAGATTAGGGAAGGTTTGAGAAAAGATTAGAGCATCATCTCCAAAACAGTTTTAGTTCATTCTGGTTATTTTTCTATGTTCCATCCAAATTGAACACAACTCAGATTTTTCCATTTTGCTGCTTCTGTTCACATTATACAGGGAATGATGTTTCCATACCTTCCCACAATCTCTCACTCTTTAACTGGCTAATATTCTCTTCATCCTTCAAGGCTCAGCTCACATAGGATGTTCTTCCTGAAATTTTCTCTAGTCAAAAGTGATACCTCTCTCTTCAGAGTCACTCCTTCCTATACTTTGTAATTCTCCTAAGCCCTTTATTATATTCTGCTTCTTGTCATTATTTCTATCCCTTTGAACTATAAGAACTGTGTTTCATTTGTCTTTTATCTAGCTACACCAAGCATAGGATAAGGAAGGAAAGGAATACTTATATAGTACCTACTACATGTCAGGCACTATACTTAGCACTTTATAAATCCCATTTGATTCTCACCACAACCCTAGAAGTAGATGTTCTTATTATCCTCATTTAACAGCTGAGAAAACTGAGGCAAATTGAGGTTAAGTGACTTTCCTAGAATCACAGAGCTAGTAAGTGAAGCTGAATTTGAACTCAGGTCTTCCTGAACTATATGCATGTTTATAGAATTAGAAAAACAGCATTTTTCCTAAAATGAATTTTTGCCCTTGTTTTAATTTGTAAAAATTTTTGTAGACATGCTTATTGGTCAATAACAACCACAACTAAAAGCAATAATCCCAAATGTGGTCTTGATGAGGTTCAGATCCCCTCCATTCCTGGTTAGGGAACCAAATGATGAGGTTCACTGCAGGGCAGAGAGTTTTGGTTGGCACAAAGGTTCTTCATGAAGGAATTTATGAACCTGAAAAGTTAGACTGGCAAAAAAAAAAAAGTTAGACTGACAGCCTTTGATAGGAAGACTGATTTCCTCAGTAGCAAGGTTCTGACAGAAAGAGATAAAGTTCCTAGCAGAGAAATCCTGGAAGAAAGGTAAAGAGGAGTATAGTCCTGTTAGGGAAATAGGTGAGAGAGATAAAGAGGGGTTAATGCTGAAAAGAGAATGTCTTCTCAGCGGGCAGAAGATCCTTGCAGGCAGCTATGCCAAGGAGAGACAGGTTCCTTGGCATGGCATGTTCCTGCTTTGGGCCTCTGCAAAGAAGTGCCCCAAGATGACCCTTTTTATAAGGAATTTGAAACTTATTATCTTGGCTAGGGGCTGAGGGCAGTTTAAGTTGAAATCAGACCGATCTTTGAATTGAATAGAAATTTTCCAATTGAAGAGTAGTCCTGGATTAATTTCCAACTCAATAGAGGTGAATAGTAATCTAAATCTCCAGCTCAGGCTAAGTAGGAGTGATCCTGAACTCTATTAGTCCCTGGGGCAGGTCTTTCACAAAGGCAAGGAGAATTTCTCAAGAGTTCCCCCCAAGTCAGAACATTATCGGGGTTCCCCCATCAGTCTGACCAAATCATGAGATGAAGAAAGAACCAGAAGGGTTTTTGACCCCTTATTTTGCATATGAGAAAATTAGAAGTCCAGAGAAAGATTAAATAAGTTGTCTAAGTTGATATTGCAAAGAAGGAAACAAGCATTTATTAAGTGCCTACTATGTGCCAGGCACCCTGATAATTACTTTTCAGATATTTCATTTGATCCTTATAACAACCCTGGGAGCTAGTGTCTATTGAGGAAACTGAGGGACACAGACATTAAACAATTTGCCCAGGATCATATAGCTAGGCAATATTTGAGGTCCGATTTGAACTTAGATCATCCTGACTCCAGAGCCCAGAACTCTAATGATTATTTGACCTAATTGTTGTACATTGCAGAACCAGGAAACAAAACCAAACTGATAGCAAATTCGTGGTTCTTTTTGCTATTAATAATGAGAAACACATATATGAAGGACAACATCCTACTGATACATACTGCAACTATTCAGGGTTCAGATTAAAAGCTATCACAAAATCAATATGGAGGGGAAATGAAATGGCACAGTGGATAGAGCACTGGTCCTGAAGTCAGGAGGACCTGAGTTCAAATCTAGCTTCAGATACTTAACATCTAAAACTATGTGACCCTGGGTAAGTCACTTAACCCCAATCACCTTGTAAACCCCCCCCCCCAAAATCAATACTGACTTTTGAATTAGTATTATTGAAATATATCTAGTCTTTTAGATCTTTCAGCTTCCCTTATCCCAAAGACTGAATGACTTTGGCCTTGTGAGTTTAGTTAAACTAATATCAGATGACCATTTCTACCATGAGCACAGAACTTCCATTTTTGTCTTTATCCATTCTATTTTTTTTTATTTTACAGGCACAGGACCACTTCACCTTCCAAAAGGACTTTTAAATTCTACTTGGATTCTATAGCACCTGATGTCTTCCTTTCTTCCATTCTCAGTTCTCAGAAACCTGGGAAATCTGAGGTACATGATCTAATTCTCAGTCACCAAGGAGAACTCATGTTTCACCCCAGTTTGAAGCACCTTTCCTGATTTCTTAGTAAGATTCAGCTTAATATGTCGGAGAAAAGAAAACCCACACATGTCATTTATTTCCCAGACAAACTCTAGGAAGGTATTAACCCTCCCTATAGAGAATAGACCCCTGAGCCCACATGACAAGATAGCTGTCTTAAGTGTCCTCTAATTGTTTATATATAAACACAATGTTAATTCAAACACAGCCCTTATGGTACAGGTTAGCAACTGTCTTGAGATCAATAAATAGACTTTAAAATTATCAAGAGAAAGGGACAATGGGATTTTCTGCCAAATTACTTTATTTCAGAAAAATAATATGTTTTTTCTGTCTACTTCTCCACTTTTGTCCCCACCAACAGTTACAACTTTGCTTTCTCTTTTCCCTTCTACACTCAATCTTACCCTTGGACTACAAAGCTTTTCTGTTAAAATGCATCTTGGTCCCAACATAGGTTGAAGTGAGGGGAAAACCCTTCCCTAATCAATTCATATGACACTTACTAAATGAGGCATTTCCTGTGATTTCTTATTCTCGTCTTGCCCTCCAAATAAACAAATCAATAGATTGATAGATAAATGCCTTGTATTATACATAAAAACCACATACACACATATATACACATATACACATGTACATATATATAAAAATTCATATCTATACATACAAATAGCCTACTATGTACAGACACTGTCTTAGATATTGTATATAATTGTCTTAGATATCGTATATAAAAAAATTCATAAATGACAGTTTAAAGTCAAAAGTTTATAGTTTATAGCTTATAGTCTAATTTGAGGAAGTTGAGAAACTCCCAAGTAAATAGAGTAAAAATGTTAAGAGCAAGAGATGAGGTTCAGCTGGGAAGATCAGGGAATGCTTCATAGAAAGTCTCTCCTTCCTCATCATCAATATTTTCTAAGCATTCACAATATGTACTCTGGAGGGCAGAATGTATATGAGGGAACAAAACATTCAATGAGGCAATAGAGAATACAACAAAATACCACAATAAAGACAACTCATCCTCATTAATGGAACAAAATAGCTGCTGCACAAAAAAAGGAAACAGGCACCAAAAGTCAACATTTTAATGATTTACCAGATCAAGGAGACTTGTTGTACTGGAATATTCTTCACTTTTGCTTTTTGTATAAAATATCACAATATATTTTAGGGATGTCCTCTAAACAACACAAAATAGATCCTTTACCTTAATTTTGATGAGATTTTTTTTCTTTTTGTTTTAAACACTCAAAAACAGAAGCAAGAGATACTTTTAGTCCTTTGAAAACATGGTATTCTGTGTTAGATAAGAATAATGGAATATGTTTTTTCAACCCATTAGGATTTATACTGCTTCAATTCCCAGCTCACCCCTAATGCTTGACTTGGCATGGACACTGAAGAAACATTTATTGAATAAATCAATTAAACAAAAATCAAATTCTGCAAACTTTTAATTATTACCTTTCATTGATTCTATATTATGCTTTGAGTCAAATAAATAAATACTCTTGGAGACATAGAAAAAAACCTAAAAGAACATTTCACATATATATCATGAAAAAATGGCAGGAAAGTGGTGTTGACAGAGATACACTGGGACAAGTTACTCTAAGACTCAAATACATTGCCTGAGGAAGAAATCATTTTCTGCAGAAGCCCTAAATTGGACGGTTATAAATGAGGGTTAGTGCATAGACTGTATTTAATGACTGCAAATTTCTTTAACTAAATATCTAATTTTATCATGGCATAAATCGGTTTTTTTCTGAAACGGGGAATTAATTTCAAATTTTTCACTCACCATTCATTTCATAACCTTTCTATGAATATGATAGCCAAATCATTTTAAATGTCATTTAACCAATACAACAGCTTTATTCCTTATTGTGGTCTTTCAGAATCTTTTATCTCTTCATTACAGTATTAGGAAAAATAAGTACAGAATTATAATCTAATAAAACAATTTTATTGTATATTTCAACTACAAAAATCTTCATTTTAAAATCAATATAATGTGAATGCTGAGTAATATGTTTTCATGACCCCAAAATATATTACAGATTTTCAACTACTAAGAAACAGTTGGGAACTGGTACTTGAGACATATTCTTGAATTGTATGTCAATCCTCTTCCTCATCTATGAGGTCTTCTGCCATAAAGAAAAAATGGGCAGAGGCCTAGAACTATGTATGAAAACATTGGTATAAATTTATCTTTTGAATTCTTGCAGCCGGAGTCCAGTTCCTCCAGGCATAGGATTTTGATTATGGTATTCAAAAGTAACATGGGACTCAATGATATCTCAAAGAGGCACTCATCCTATGAAAGTTATAGTGATGATAAAAGTGTCAGTAACTGTGAATAAAAAGTAAAATACCCTAAGTATGCTAGTATTTGATAAGTCAAAAAATATAAGAATAGGGACAAACACAGTGTCCCTCTCTTTTCTGTTTATCCTATATGTAAATTATATGTACATTTTGTCTTTTCTTTCCCATCAGATTGTGAACTCCTTGAGGACACCTTTTTGCCCCAGCACAGTGCCTGGCATATAATAGGGGTTTAACAAATATTTATTGACTGACTACATAAGCTCTAACTTTTCAGATATTATACAAAGAATTAATGTAAGTTAGTTCATCATCCTTTGGCCTCTAAATGTCAAAATTATGCATAAGAATCCAAATACAGGATATTCCCCCCAAAGTCTTTAATAACTTTAAACTACATATAACTGTTTGGTAATATAGTTTCATGTTGATAAAATGGTAATCTTGCATACATTTTTAAAATTAAATCTAAAAGGCATCAAACTTGACAAACAAATCTTACATTTTTCATGTCCTTGAGATAATTTAAAACTTGGCCTGCTAGACCAGAGTTCTATAAGTGTGTACTCATTTTAGACTCAGGTTTTTCAGTTGGAAATTATCACATGATTTTTTAAACATCCACAATGAAGGAATAATGCATATGAAATTAAACAAAAGGAATCAAGATGATACAAACAGAATCATGGGATTTAGAGTTGATTATTTATTTAGTCTAAACTCCATTTAGGCAGTCATTCCTTTCACAAAATCAACCATATTTATTGACTATGTGTCTGGCACTCTTCTTTCTGAGTGGGTACTGGGGAAACTCTCTAATAAGTGGAGTTGAGCCTTCACTTAAAATATCCACAACTTGGGGACTCATTTATTTTTTTTCTTAGCAGACTATCTTCCTGTTGGGAACTTTCAATTCTTAGACAATTTTTCCTAATAATCCATTCAAAATTTGCTTCTCTTCAGGTTCATTCCTGGGTTCAAATTTTGCCCTTGGATAACAAGTAGGACATATTTAACTTAGTTCTATCTTGATGTACAGTGTGAAGAGGGAACAATAAAGGCCTAGTATTTAGGCCATGTATCATCTGCCTGTTAAAAATCCTATATGTAGAATCCATTAGAAATTAAGAGATAATTTTTAAAAAATCTAGTTAGCTGAGTTCAAAGGACTCAGGGGGGCTGGAACTGAACCTGAGGATATATGCAAAGTTCAATCAAAGTCTTCTTCAATGATTTTTAATTAAGAAAGAAATGCTGAGTTGCAGATAGGAGAGACCAGCAACAATGTTTCCTTGAATTTTCACATTTCCTGATTTAGGTGAATGAACATCCTGAAATTGTATCCCCCAGGTGACTGGATGAGATCAGAAGCATCACCGAACAAGTCCTACCACCAGACAAATAAAAGTCAATAGAAGCAACAGCTGGTTCTATTTAAAAACCCAGCATGGCAACTGAGAGGATCTGCTTGATCCAACTCAGCAAAGAACTCAAAGGAGTGACTTGTTCACTAACTATACCACACCCAGAAGTGAACTTTCTAGGAGATTCTGAAAAGGGGGGGAAAAAAGGACACCCAGGACCAAAAGGTGTGCTTCAGCCCTATGTGTTCCCTATACAGGTGCCTCAATATCTGTTTTAAATTTTCCTTCAGTAATGTTGTATAATTTGAAGCAACCACTAGATGTGTGAAGAGGGGAAAGTCATCCCCACCACATATTTCAGGAAAATATTTTGTAATTCTATACTTGCTCTATATTTTCTCAGCAAAAATCTCTTTGTAAAAGCTATTTGAGGGGCAGCTAGGTGGCGCAGTGGATAGAGCACCAGCCCTGAAGTTAGAAGTGTAATATCTGGGTTAGCTTTCTGGGGGACCTCCTGACGGGCTTTGGTCTCAGCAGGTTCGACACCACGAGGATAGTCAGGAATAGAGTTTAAAGTCTTTATTGTCTTCTTCTCAGTCTGTCTCCTTTATAGTCTGTGTCTGTCACAGTCTGACCTAGTCTTGATCTTAGTGCAGAAGGCAGGAGAGCCACCAGGAGGATGGTTAAAGATGGAATGTATCATTTCCAGTCCTTCTCAGCCCTTAAATACCTCAGAATGATTACATCATTACAGCATACTAAATATGTGTGAACTAGAGAACCATCATCTCATCAATTCCACTGAGTTAACACCCTGCTGTAAGTATCTTTGCTTCAAGCATTCTTTTCTCAGCGTTCCCCCAATATCTTCGGTCCTCTACAAGGAAGATCTGAGTTCAAATCTGGTCTCAGACACTTAACACTTCCTGGCTGTGTGACCCTGGGCAAGTCACTTAACCCCAGCCTCAGCAAAAAAAGAAACAAACAAACAAACAAACAAAACCTAATTGATATTAGCAGGCATTTAAATGAACAAACTTTTATTCACTTCTATGTGCCAGATACTATGCTTACTGATGGGGAGATAAATCTTATGACAGATTTCTCTCTATATTTGTAAATATAAAGATATATGAAAAAGGAAAATCCCTCAGGGAGTTTAATTCTAATAGGGGAAGACAGCATCTAAAAGTAAACTGAAAAGAAGGAGAGGGAAGGCAGGATAGCGTAATCTGCAGTCAGACACACAGCTGGGAAATGAATTTGAAATGTCAGGCCTGAGAAGGATGCAGAGGTGGAAAGATGTTCCACAGTGGAGATTCACAAAGTTGAGGTAACTTCCAGAGTGAGAAGGCAGTTCAAGCATAGAGAAAAAGCTTAGAGTGTCAGAAGCAGAGCTGAGAAAGGAATGAAGGCCTAGAACTTCCCTCAAAATGGAAGGTCTAGTAGAAACTCGCCTATGGACAAAGGGACAAAGTAGTAGTTGAGAAAGCCATCTAAGGTGAGAAGTTCAGAAGGCCTGAGGTAACTTCTGGGGTGAGAAGCTGGCGAATGGTAGCAAAGTCCAGAACATAGGAAGCAGAGTCAGGAGAGGAAATCATCTTGTTTCTTAATATAAAGGAGATATCATTTGGCTAAACTGACATTAAGGGAGAATATGGGATAGGGTTTCATAAATAACAGAATCATAAACCACCATTCACTGGGAATTATTCCTACAATCTTGAGGGGGTTATCATTCACTCTTTGGGGACACAATTTGTCAGTGCAAATGGAAGGTTGAGTTCAAATGAGTTGCTACAAATATGAGTAAACATTATTAATCCTCATCAGAGTGCTTTAAATAAAAAAAGTTATCATGTCCTCTCAAATCTATTTTGAACTCCATACCCCCAAATCTTTCAACTGATCCTCAAATGTCAGTGTCTCTAAGCCTCTCATGGTCAAAATATAGACATACATTTAGTTTGTCAGTATCTTTCCTGAAAGGTTGTACCACATATGAAATAGGGCTTCAGATAAGGTCTGGCTAAGGCAAAGGGCATGGTCATCATCATTTCCCCTTCTATATTTGGGATTTTTCACCTGGAATCTACAGATCAGTAGACAGCTTGATTTTAAGAAGTCTGTGAACTTAAGAAAAAAAAAAATTCACTAACTCCTAACTTAAATTTAAGTTTATAATTATTTAAAAACATTATTCTGTGAAGTAGTCTGGAGACTTCTGGGTCCATAACAGAAAACAAGTTAATGTGTCTTTTCTAAATAATATGCTTTGATCAAATGCTGAAATGAATAATCCAGGAGACAGCAGGTCTTTGGAACTAGAGATAGAGAGCTTTGAGATAGAGATGCCTAGGCCCCTGCAGTCTCATAAAGCTGTCATACAAAAATGCAATAAATATTAGCCAATATTGTTCATCCTTTGTTCTCAAAGAAGAACAATGGCATCAGGAGGGTGGTGTCTTGATATGCAAGTGAACTGGATTTACGTGAGGCAAGGATGTATAAAGTCGCCAACCTCACTCTCTCCTCCAATTATCAAAGTCTAGTGGCAAGACACAGATCAGGACAACTGGAAATGGCCAACAATGCTATTTTAGGTCTCTAAAAAAAAAAAGATAGATTCTTCTGATTTCTCAGTTTATGAGACAGCATCCACTCAGGAATTCAATGCAATATAATAAGAAAAAGCTTAGAATTGAAATAAAAGATGGGCTACTTTGACTTCACAAAACAATCAATCTAGGAGGGGAAAACCTTCAGAATTTCTGACCAGAGCCATAAACCAATGAGATCACTGGTTTTGGCAAAATTTTATCTCCTAAAGGATTCAATTCAAATTTGATGCTAATCAGAGAGACAACAGACAGAAAAATAAAACTGAATACTTTGGGCTTCCATGTGTTTGCATATGGGAATACACATCAAATTAAAGAGATGTCTATTAGACCACAAAATTTCTGAGACTTAGGCTGCAATGAGCTTTACACAATAACCTGCTTCTCTCATCATCTGGCATAGCTCCTACCCACCAAGCTTATCTGACCTTTGCCATCATTTTTCTTTAATTGACGCCTTTCACCCTAAACTAAATAGTAGAAAGCAGCTGGTGTGGGGTGCATAGTACAAGCACACACTGTATAGTTAAGCCTCCTCTACACAGCTGTGCAATTTGTTTCTTTGCAAAGTGGACAAAAAAATATGAAGGTGAAGGCGGAGGACAGATCATTTCCTGCTGCAGAAAAAGAACAAGGAGTCCTCCAGTATTCATTATCTTGGTCCTTAAACATGGACAGATTTAGCTAAAAAGTTCTGGCCTCCTTATGTTCTCCTATCTAATAATGAATGGGGTTGGAAAAACACAATGCTGTGGAAAAATCTAAAATAACTGAACCAAAGATGTTTAAAATTGAGAGATTTTTATGAGGACAAAGGGAAGATTTCTAAGGAATTTTTTATAGCAGCTGAATCATTTCTACTGCTCTAACACTATCTCTCTGATGCACAGAGCACCTTAGTTAAAAAACCACAACAAACCCACAACCATAAATCCACAAATGCAGAATATGAAATAAAGAAAAAAAATCTGCGTAGCTATAAACTATCTTCAGACTTCTATTGAACAGCTTAATGGATTTTATATTTGCCCAATCATTGGTCATAGGAGTGACCTTAAATAAATCACTTTCTACCTTACTTGACAAAATAGTGACACTACAAAAGCCACAAAGGCTAGAAAGAATTACATCAAGTCTAGGCATAAAGAGGCCTCTAGGGGAAAAATAAAACCAAATGACCAAGAAGCACTAAATTAATTAATGAGTGGAGATTTTCTTATAGGATGGAATAAAAGGGGAAGAAGTAGATTGACTCCAATTAGAGAAATAGACTTGCTGTGATATGCCCTTTCCCCTTAAAGTTTTTTTGAGGCTGGGGTTAAGTGACTTGCCCAGGGGTCACACAGCTAGAAAGTGTTAAGAGTCTGAGACCATATTTGAACTCGGGTCTTCCTGAATTCAAGGCTAGTGCTCTATCCACTGCGCCACCTAGCTGCCCCTCCCCTTAAGGTTAAAAAAATAAATAAAAACAATAAAATTTGGGGGGGGGGGTTTCAACACAATATTTTCACACTGAGATCTCAAAATAATTTTCGGTGTAATTTCTTTTTTTTTTTTCTTTTTTTTTTTTTTTTTTTCCCCAAGGGCAGACCTAAATAAAATGTGAGATAAAGTAGCATTAATAAAAGTGACTAACAACTAATTTTCCTCTAAAGAAACTTCATATATGACTTTATATGACCAACTTCTCTCCTCCTAGACATTCTCTTTTTTCTGAGTTTCAGGACGGTAGTTTTGTTTTTGTTTTTGTTTTTGTTTTTTTCTTAAATGTCTAACTATTCTTACTCTTTCCAAAGCTTGGTCTTAGACCCTTTTGTCCCTATACTCTTTCATTTAATGAACTCATCAACTCCAGTAGGTTTTATATGCAGGTGAATTCCATATCTATATATTCAATCTTAGTCTTTACTGAGCTTCAATCCATAAGGACAATCTGTTGGACATTGCAACTGGTTATTTCATAGATACCTCAAACTCAACATATCCAAAACATATCTCATTATTTTTCAAAAAACAAACAAAACTCAAAACCTACCCCTCTTCTGAATTTTCCTATTTCTGACAAAGGTAACACTTTCTTCCTATTTTCCCAGATTTGTAATCTCAGCATTATCATAGATTCCTTAATACTCTCTTCATGAGGCCTTCATGACACTGCTATCTCCTGGCTCCTCAGAAGCTGACTACTCTTTCTCTAGCTCATTTGCTCATTTGATAGATATTTCTCCCCACCATGTCTTCTATAGTAGAAGATGTCCCAGAAGGCTCTGTCTTGAGACCGCTTCTTTTTTCTTTCTATACTATTTCACTTATAAAATCTCATTAGTTCTCATGGTTTCAAACTATCATGTCTATGCAAATAATGTCCAGCCCTCAAATTAGATGCCCTACATCTATAAGTTCCAAAACAGAACCCTATTATCCCCCACCCTCAAAAAAATCTTCCCCTCTTCCTAGCATCCCTATTATACTTGAGAGTCTTCAGTTACATAAGCTTCAGATCAAAAATGAAACCTGTTTGGGAGAGGATTCTGAGAAGACAGTGGAGTGGGTCAGAAAATTCCAAACTCTCCAAATTTCTATTACAAATAAGACAAAACTGCACCTCAGGACAAACATAAAGTAGTCAAAACAAAAAGGAATTGGGGTAGAACAGTGGTCCTCCTGTGAAACCTGGAGATTTAAAGAAAGACACTAGGAAGGAAGATTGGCCCATGTGGATGTGAAAACACCTCCCGGATGATTCCTCCAAAATAAAAAGCACTGAGCCCTGGAGTTAGGGGGATTGAGATGCAGTCTTGACTGGACACAGGAACTTTCACTTTCTGGTAGTGTGGAAAGTTGGGGAGGATTGAGGGAATCCCTGCTGATAAGAACAGGCCCAGTTGTGCTATAGAGACTTTTGTCCTGGGCAAGAAAGAACCAGAACACACCCTGGAGAATGCAGAAGGAGCAGGAACACTGTTGGCTATGAGCACTTAAATGAAGGCTAAGTTCTTAGTTTCCAGTTCCAAGACAGACGGAAAACTGAAGAAGAATCTGAGTTCCAAAGCACCATACTCCCACTACAGGAATAAAGGTGATTATGCTGCAGCCAAGCTCTTATTTTATTTTTAAACTGTGCAGGCAAAAGAGAAAGAATCCAACAGAGAAAAACAAGGTTAATCTTCTAAGGAAGATACAAAAGTAAAAAAAAAAAAAAAAAAAAAAAAAAGATTCTTCTACTTCAAAGAGTAACATCAAATGGTCACCTGCCCAAAAAGAATCCATAAAAGAATTTTTAAAAGACTTTAAAAATCAAAGGAGAGATAAGTACAATCCAAGAAAAACAAAAAGGTTATGAAAAGAAAGTGAAACAACCTGAAAAGGAAATCCATGATCTGTACTCTTAAAATTGCAAATGGACAAGGAGAAGCCAGTGAAATTATAAAAGACCAAGAAATAATAAAAACAAATTATAAGAAATGAAAAAAAAAAAAAAACAGTAGAGAATGTGAGATAGCTCATTTAAAAAAAAACATATCTGGAAAATAGATCAAGAAAAGAAAACATAAAAATGGGCAACAGAAAGCTATGGTCAAAAAAAAAAAAAAAAGAATCTTGATACAATAACATAAGAAGTAATTTTTAAAAAATTGTCCTGAAGTATAGAACAAAGGGGGAAAGTATAAATAGAAAAAAAAAACTACCAGTCAGCACCCCAAAAAAATCCTATGAGGAAAACTTACAGGAACATCATTACTAAATTTTGAAACCCTAAGGTCAAAGAGAAAATTTCACAAACAACCACAACAATTCAAACATGCAAGAGTTACCATTAGAAGCACACAAGACCTATTAATGTTTACAATAAAAGGTGGCAAGTTTTAGAATACTATATATTGAAGATCAAAAAAACTAAGGTTGCAGCCAAAAATATATCCGGCAAAATTAACCACAATCCAGAGCAAAATAAACATTCAAGGAATTGTCAGACTTCAGGCCAAAACAACAAACAAAAAACAAAACAAACAAAACAAAAATTTGATGGAAAATTTGACAATGAAAGATATGTTAAACATCAAAAACTAATTTCAAGAGTATCAATACAAACTGTTTATGTTTTATATGTGGAAATGTAAACCATATATCAAAGATTGTCATTAATTATTGGGTAGTTCAAAAAGAAATATTAGAGTAGAGCTATGTATGATGTGATACTAAAAAGCAAGAATGCAGGAAAAGCAAGGGAGGATAAAGGATAGGTTCTAGGGTACAGGGTAGGCAGTTAGATAATAACAAGGCAAGCTAATGGATAAAAAAATAAAGTAGAAGAGTCAGCAGGGATAGGAAACAAAAGATACACACAAACACTATAATAATGATCAGTAGTAGCATTTATTAGAAAAAAGAGCAGGGATTGTAATCATTGATTTCAAAGTTAAAGTTAAAATATATTTAATCAAAATATCAAAATAGGGAAACTGTATTATAAGTCAGACACATTAATATTATTTTAGACGATTCAAAACAACTATATAGTATAAGATGGGAATATTGATGTGGCAGATGAAGTGATAAATTGATGGATTTAGAAAAATATGGAAAGACTTGAACCTAAGAAGGAAGATGTTATCTTCAGAGAAACAGTGGCCAAACAAGCAAAATACAATGTGAATATATATGTGTATATATGTATATATGATTATAGATATCTATGTGTATATTCATATATTCATGTGTAGATATATGTAGGTACAAATTTATATGTACACATAAGCATATGTATATATATATATATATATATATATATATATATATATATGTAAATATAAATATATCTGTGGTTAACTGTGGTCTTCTAAGGGGGAGATGGAAGGGGAGAGGGAGAAAGAGGAAAAAAAAAAAGAATAAAGTAAAAAGTACACAGCAGAGAAGACAACCTATAAGGAAGCAAAGAAAAGATGGACAGTTCTGAATATGTGTTTTATTATTATACATACTTTCTTGACATGGAAATTTATTGTTACACATTTTTTATTCTCTCATATTCTGCTGTTCACATGACAATTTTTTTTCTTTTCTGTCTTTTTTTTTCTATTTTAAAGTTCTAAAATACGTACACTGTGAAAAAAAAGAAAGAAAAAAAAATCTTGTTTGGTTTTTAAAACCCTTCAAAACAGCATAGATACCTCCCAAATTTTTCTTCTTATACCTCATTCCTCCCTCAACTATGTTCTGTAATCCAAAAACTCCAAGAGTTCCCAATAGTTAATAAAATAATAATTTTATAATCATCTGGTTTGACATTCAAAGTTGTCCATAACCTAGTCCCACCCCCATCTCTCCAAGATGTTTATATTTTCGGCCCTATCATGTGAGGTGACCAATCCAGTGACACATTGGCTTCCTTGATGTCCTTTGAACAAGACACTCCATTTCTCCACTGAGGACATTTTCTCAGATTGTCACCAATACATGGAATGCTTTCCTCATCTCCATCTCCTGCTTCCCTGTTTTCCTTCAATTCCCAGTGCAAACCCCACCTTCTATAAGGAAGCCTTTGCTAATATCTCTCTAATTCTAGTGCCCTCACTCTGTTGTTTTTTTCTTGTGTGTAATTTGTTTATATACATAATTATTTCCTTATTGTTGCCCCCAATAATTTGTGAGCTCAAGAAGCAAGAACTGTCTTTTGCCTTTCTGTTTATCTCCAACACTTAGGAAAGTTATCTGGTACAGAGTAGTTTGCTTAACAATGCTGATTTTAAAAAATGATATCCAGTCAATTGTCAAATCCCAGAGTTTTCTACCTCTCCAACTCTTGCATCTGTCCCCTTTTCATTACTCATGAAGGTATTACCTTAATGTAGGTCCTCATCATATCCTTCTGAAGGCATTAACCTCTTGATTACTCTCCTCTCTTTAAAACTCTCTTCATTCCAGGCTAGCCTCCAAAACAGCTGTCTAAATGATTTTCATTAAGCACAGATCTATGTCATGCCTTCATTTCTATGGTTTCCAAGTCAGGAATTGGGAAGCAAAGGCAAAAGGGAAGACCTCCAACAGTTGTGATCAATCAGTGAGAGAACAGAAAGATGGGCTACACTCTTACCCCAACAAATAATGTAAACAACTACAATACCACTTTCGCCAGTCCTCCTCTTCTCTCATTTTACCTATAATTTTACCAGCAATCTGTGAGTCCCTTGGTACTATTATGATATATCCTTTTCCCCTTTCCCTCCATTCAATCACTTCCACCCCTCAGTAGTAAGTAACCCTCAGCAATAAGTAGATTCTGTGCTGCAGAACAGTGACCAGTAAGCTCTGTCCTGTGCTCTCTCCCCAGTTTTATTCTCTCAGTGGGAAAGCATGAGGAAAAGAGAAGCATACATGTACATATTGTGATTACATTAGTTTTTCACCAAAACATACTGCTTTGCATTTTCTGTCGGGACTATCCATCCAGTCATATGCTTCACATATTACTTCCCAATGTCTCCATTTTTATGGTTACCCCTCCAGTTCAGTCATTCATCACCTTTCTCTTGGGACTATTGCACAATGGCTTCCCTATCTTCATCTTCTTTCCTCCCTAATCCATGATTCATACAACTACATTTGCCCAAAGGACAACCTCTGCTCAAACTACAGTGGTTTCCTACAGATTAGAGGAATGTTATTTTATTGTTCTCTCATCATTTAAAAATTTCTTAAAATATCCAAAATTATTAGTACAGTATTAGTTCATAATTTACAAGTAAATATATATTGGGAATATGCATGCAAAATTTTTTGCTAGTAACGATATGTGATCAAAAATGTTTGTAAATTACTCCTGTAGTATTGGGCTGTTTATATGTTGTTACTTTCATTGCAATATGAGCTCATTGATGACAGGGACTATTTTTACCTTCCTTTTTTACCCTAGTACTAAGCAGGGGCTTGGCACATCTTAAACATTTAAAAAATACTTGTAGATTGTAATTTCTGTTATTCAGTCTCTCAGTCATGTCCAACTCTTTGTCTTCTACTATCTCCTGAAATCTGTCAGAGTTTATGTTTGTTCTTTCCATGATATTATCTTTCCATCTCATCCTCTGCTTACTCTTTTTCTTTTGTCTTAAATCTTTCCATACGGTCAATTCTCATTAGCTTCAGTATTTGACCTTTCAGTGAATAGCCTGAATATTTTTTCTTAAATATTGACTGATTTGATGACCTTGTAATCCAAATGATTCTCCAAATTCTTCTCCAGAATCACAATTTGAAAGCCTCAAGTCTGTCCTGCTCAACTTTCCTTACTTCAACTCTCACAGCCAAATATTGCTACAGGAAAACCAAAGCTTTGACCATACGAACCTTTGTCAGCAAAGTGATGTCTCTTCTTTTTTGGTAAGATTTCCAGATTTGAGATAGCTTTTCTTCTTTATACATGAACCAGTAAATACATCTCCAAAACTTCCTATTACCTTTCTTAAAATAAAATGTAAAGTCTTCTTATTTTTAAAAGTCCTTCACAATTGGGTCTTTCCATGTACTGCTCCATTTCCACACCAATATCTAGACAAATACATCTACTTGTTATTCCCCACAAGATATTCTATTTCCTATGTTCATTTAATGCCTTTGTAGTGGCTGCCCCCAGTACCTGAACTGTATTCCTTTCCTCCCACTTGCCTTTGACAATCTCTTACTTCCCAGACTAATCTCAAGTCTTACCTTACCTAAAGCTTTTTCTTACCCCTCTGCTGATCTCAAATACATTGTATTTATTTTATATTTATCTTGCATACATGCAAATATTGTCTCTGTGAATAAAATATAAGTTACCAGAAGGCAGGGATTGTTTAGTGCTTAAGAATAGAACTAACAAGCATTTTTATATCACTTTAAGATTTACAAAGCACTCAGATTATGTTATCTCATTTGATTCTGATATGATTGTTGAGATGAGAGGAGAAATGGAGATTGAGAAAAGGAGATTGAGACTTATCTGCCATGGAATCATAAAACTAGTGAGGGAGGCAAGATTCAATTCAAGTCTTCCTGAGTTCAAGTCCAATACTCTATTCACTGACTATGATACTTAGCTACTTCATAAATTTTTTTAAACTGCTGAATAATGTTTAATAAATGTTTGTGTACTGATTGATAAATTATTCTCTGCCAATAAAAAGGCAAAGAAGCAAAAAGACAAATTCGTTAAAATTCAATAAAAATTACAATATAAGGAGATAGTTATTTCTACAAGTAAGATAGGATGGAAAAGGGGATAGTGGTAGGGTCACCTGGTACAAGGACGCTAGAGGAGGAAGTTCCGCCTAACATTTTGGAAAGGTGTGGTGAAGACAAAAACCAAAAAAAGGTCTCTGACCAGGAACAAAACCCTATTCATTCCATGATCTCTGAATACAAGGAAATCTTAAATTACATTCAGTAAAATAAAAACTCTTATCAACCTCCAGTCAATTAACTCACCTTGTGAGGGAGAATTGTCACCACACCAGGAGACACTATATAGTTTTTTTATGTCTGATAAACTAATGAATTAAAAACTAATTAACTTCTTGATCTGGGAGGGAATTAATGCGCTCTCCCTCTGAACAAGCAATCATGATGTCTCAAAGTGTCATAATTGTTAACAACATGTAAATCTAGCATTAGACCCTGAGGGGGTTCTCCATTAATGCCTTCATTTCTATCCAACAGCTTGATGAAGTGAACCTATTATGAATAGAGCAACTTAACAATGTTTCTGCTGTGAGAGATCTATCCACAAGGATACCAATGAGAGCAAAGTCCTCCTAGAATCTGAATTTCTATTTGTCATAAAATTATAGAAAAGCAGATTTGAAAGAAAGCTCAGAGGTCATGAAATTTAATCCATACTGGGGTAAAGAATTTCTTCCACAACATGCAAAAAAAATTATTTAGTTTCTAGTGAAGAGGAACCTGATACTCAATTCAATTGGATTTATCAGAACATATATATTTGTGTGTGCATGTACATGCATGTATATATACATATATGGATTGTGCACACGTGTGTGTTATTATATGTGTAGTTATATACACACATATATATGCAAGGCATTTGCCAAGGCATGAGGGATACAAAAAAAGAAGAAAGAGAGAAAAGAGGGAAGGAAGGAAGGAAGGAAGGAAGGAAGGAAGGAAGGAAGGAAGGAAGGAAGGAAGGAAGGAAGGAAGGAAGGAAGGAAGGAAGGAAGGAAGGAAGGAAGGAAGGAAGGAAGGAAGGAAGGAAGGAAGGAAGGAAGGAAGGAAAAAAAAGGAGGAGAAAAGGAAAGAAAGAAGGAGGAATGAAGGGAGGGAGGAAAGGAGGGAGGGAGGAAGGAGGGAGAAAGAGAACCCTCAGAGAGCTCACTTATACTCTATTGGGGTTATGCAATATTTACACAGATAGTGATAGGAGATAGACTAGACCAGTGATTTCATTGAGAAAGGGAACTCTTGATGAGGAACTCCACTGATGTAAATCAGTAGTTTCTCTATAGTTTGTGTAGTGTTGAGATTTACCTAGAGAATTTAGGGGATAAGTGAATTATATAGGATCACAATATGTATCAAAGGCAGGAGCTGAATCTAGGACTTCTTTTTCCATAGTCAGCTCTCTATCCACAAATAAACAAAATCAACAGCATTTCCAAATAATTTCAAGAGATCAGAAAAGTTCTCATATAAGAAGTAACTGAGCTGTGCTTCAAAAGAAAGTAGGAATAATAAGAGAAAGATTATTGCAGTTTTTCATGAGTCAATTGTTAGTATCCCTAGGAGTTAACACAGTAGCTGACATAAGGTAAGTGCTTATTGAATGTTTGATGAATGTGTTGATCTTATTTTTAATCTTGCATCAAATGAACTGATAAGTCTTTTTCATTCATTGTTCCTTTTCAAGGACTCAAATCCTTATCATCTAAAGAAGGTCAGAATCAGTTTAGATGAAATGTTGATGAATTCAAGTTTGGTTATTTTAATGCATTTTAAAATGTAAAAACCATTCTCAGCTCCTGGGGACATACAAAAACAAGAGCTGACCTTTAGACCATAGTTGGCTGCTCCCCTTATAATTCTGATTAATCACCTAATCTTTCTTTAATCTCCCTGCTCTTCTACCTACTGTATCCCCTTCTTCAACCCAAGTTACATAGGCTGTTTATTTAATATTCTGAAAATGAAACTCTAAAATTATCCCCTTGACAAAAAAAAATATTCCAACAATTCCACTGTCTATAGCTTAAAGCTCCACACGCATTAAGCGTGGCACATCAGACTCTCTATAATTTGGCTGCAAAGAACCTTTTCCCTCTCCATTTAGACATTATTCTCAAGAATATGTCAAGCCAAGTCAGAGCATTTATTCATGATGTTGCTATTCACTTGGAATGTCTTTCTCTCTATCCTCTTCTCCACTTATATAAAAAATTCAGTTTTTTTCATATGTAAAATGGAAATAAAAAAATTATCCAACCTTCAATATCACAGGGTAGTTGTAAGATTCAATGAGAAAATGGATTTAGAGGATGACAGCAGAGTTAAGCTACAAAGATGAATTTTCCAATTCTTTGCCACCACAAAAAGAGCTATTACAAACATTTTTGCACACGTGAGTCCTGATTTCCTAGGGATTCAGACCCACTAATGATACTACTGAGTCAAAGTATATACCCAGTTTTATGGTATGCCCTTTGGGTATAGTTCTAAATAGCTCTCCAGAATGGTTGGATCATTTCACAGCTCCACTAACAATGCATTAGATGGGATCATAGATTTTGCGGTAAAAAAGAATTTAGTAGAGGTTGTGGAGCTTAATTCTCACATTTCAAAGATAAAGAAACTGAAACTAGAGAAGCTAAGTGACCACACAGCAAATATCTGAGAAGGAATTTGAATTTAGATCTTCCTGACCTAAAGACACCCTATCTATTGATTTATCTAGTGTAGATAGATAGATAGATAGATAGATAGATAGATAGATAGATAGATAGATAGATGCTTTATCTACCTACTGCACCATATTTTCTCTCATCCAATGTGTTAGCTATTCCTCTCAGCTTTATGTCATTTGAAAATTTGATGAGTATAACATCCATACTCTTAATCAACTCATTGATAAAAATATTAAATAGTAGAAGGACAAACTCTTGGTGAATACACATCAATGTTTACTTCATTTCAGGTTTTCTTCCATATTGGCATGGAGACAGAAATTAAATGCCAATCACTGGTCATCCACCCTCTTCTGAATGCATTAAATGTATTTTCATCTGATTTACCTCTCTATTTTCTTCACCAGAACAGTAAGAGAGATAGCTGCTGTGAGAATTTGTTTTCCTTAGTTTAATATATTTGTTGCAATGGTTTCTGTTTTCCTTTTTTCTCCCAATGAGGAGTGGGAGGAAGAGAAAACAAATACCTAATTATATCTATCTCTATACATACACACACACACACACACACACACACACACACACACACACACACAGGTATATGTATATGTATACATATATATATATATATATATATATATATATATATATATATATATATTTAATCCCCCCAAATGTTGGAAATTCTTTATTAAAAGTTTGCTAAAAATCTGAGTAAACAGCACTCTCTTAATCTGCTGATTTAGTAATCCTGACCAAAAATAAAAATTGGAAATTTATCTAGTATGAACCTGTTCTTAATGAAGCTATTCTGGCTCTTTGTACCCACCAACTTTTTCTGGATGTTTGTCACTTCTCATTTCAATGATCTGCTTTAGAATTCCTCTATATTGGTGCCAAATTTGCTGGCTTATAGTGTAAAAATTTTATTTTCTCCTCACTTATTTGAAAATCAGTATATTTGCCTTTCTCCAAACTTGTGACATTTCTCCTATTTTTCATGATCTTTCAAATATCACTAACAGTGATAGTGTTTTTACCAACCACAACAGCCACTTGTTTCCTTCCCTCGTGGGTGAAATGACCTGAACTAATAAAGCACAACTAGATGTTGTCTTATTATACCCTTATTCATCTTGGAAATCAGTTCCCTATTACTAATTTTTGTCTTGTCCATTCAATGGAAAAGTTCAACCTTCTTAGCAGAGAACATAAAACAATAAAATATCTGAAGAGTTTTACCTTCTCTTTGTTGCCAATCATCATAGTTCTATTTACCCCATGCAAATAGCTTTTCCCCATTTCTCTGAATCTCGTTATCTCCCAATATAGATTTTAAAAATTGTAATCCTTATCTTCTTTTGTCAATTTTGGGATTTCTAAATCTATTTTGTATAATTTAAATCACAATTTTATTTATTGTTTCCAACTTTTGTATATTTCTTGTTAAAATTGATGTTGGTCAGTTCCTTCCCTGTGCATCCACATTCATATCTTCAGACAAATCCTGTCCAAACTGGAATAGTTCTTTTTTTTAATCTTCATAATTTTAATCTGGACCATTTCCCATCCCTACTTGGATGATTATCACATATAGATTTTAGTAATGGATTCCTACCTACCTTTCCTTTGAACTCTTGAAAATAGACATTTTCAAAATCTAAAGCATAAATCAGTTTATCACAAACTCAAAATTATTATAGATTATTACTACTAAGGCAAGTCCAGAAATTGTTAGCTATACTGTGCATCTCTCTCTGTGTGAAAATAGAGACAGAAAAAGAGAAGGAAAAAAAAAGAAAAGTGAGGAGAGAAAGAGAGAGAGAGAAAAGGGAGGGAAGAAGAGAGAAAGGAGAGGGACAAGGAGAGGGATAGGGAAAGGGAAAGGGACAAGGAGAAGGACAGGGAAAGGGAAAGGGGGAAAGGGAAAGGGAAAGGGGGAGAGGGAAAGGGAAAGGGAAAGGAGGAGAGAGAAAGGGGGAAAAGGAAAGGGAGAGGAAGAGGGAAAGGGAGAGTGGGAAAGGGAGTAGAGAGGGAGAAGGGAGAAGGAGAGGAAAAGGGAGAGAGAGAGGAAGGGGGAGAAGGAGAAGGAGGAGAGAGAAAGGGAGATGAAGGGGGGGAGAGAGAGAGAGAGAGAGGGGGGGGGGGAGGGAGAGGGAGAAAGGGAGATGAAGGGGGAGAGAGAGAGAGAGGGAGAGAGAGAGGGAGAGAGAGAGGGAGAGAGAGAGGAAGAGGGAGAGGGAGAGGGAGAGGGAGAGGGAGAGGGAGAGGGAGAGGGAGAGGGAGAGGGAGAGGGAGAGGGAGAGGGAGAGGGAGAGGGAGAGGAAAAAAGGAATTGGGAGAGGGGAGAAGAAAGTGCGGGTATGCCTGGATGACTGAAATACCCCCTCACTATTAAATAATACTTCTGTGCCAGGCTTGTATTGTATTTTTCACATTTTTCATGTACTTTTTCTTGCTGTCCAAGGTTGACAATATATTCCAATGATAAAAATCACTTCTGATTGAAGGAAACTTCAATCAGTTACTTCTCTGATTCCTGGATATCTTCATATAATGATGCTCTTTTTCTTGGGACACTAGGGCTTCCTACCTCAATGAGGCTGGAAATGCAACAGCTAGTCCAGTCCCAATCTCAGTGACATGGAAGTTGTTATGGGCTGCACTTTTCCAATTTTGATTCACCCTTCTTTAGGTAGTTTGATGGCTTCCCATACCTGGGGGGCTCTACATATTAAAGCCAGACAGTATAGACCCCTGAACCAATTTAGTCCTACTGTATTTCAGAACTCCTAAACAATTCATCCACAGCCTCCAAGTAGTAAGTACTATAGGCATGTGCTATCATGTCCAGCCTTGTACTAGGCCTAGTACAAGTTATTAATATATTACATAATTTCTCCCCCCATCGTTTTTGCCTCTTTTATTTTGAATAAGATATATCATTAAAGGCTATCCTAAAGTCCATCTATGGATTTAATCCCAACAAATCTCAGGGATGCCTAAAAGATCAAATTTACTATCTTTTTCTTTATGCATATTACCTAAGCTTCAGGCAGCTTGATAATGTAGTGAATAGAGAGCTGGGTCTAGTGACAGGAAGGCTTGAGTTTAATTCCTGCCTCATATATTTATTAGCTGTGTGACCCTGGGCAACTCTGATATTTGCCTCAGTTTCCTCATCTATAAAATGAGGTGGAGAAGGAAATGTCAAACTATTTGAGTATCTTTGCCAAGAAAACCCCAAATGAGATCATGAAGAGTTGGACATGATTAACTGAACAATAACAAAATTTCAGGCATCTTTGTGTGAAGTTGGGTAAGACCCTAGATTCTCAGTGTTGAATTCTTCTGTGAATCTTGTATCCTCTGAAGTTCAGAATGCTTCAATGGCTATGTTTTGACCTTCATTGCAGCTATTCTCTATATAGTATCCAACTGGTCAGATATGATATAAATAGGCATGTATTTGTTGATAAGACATTAAAAGTTTATGGGTTTCTACATAAAGAAATTATAGAAAAAGATTACTATTAATAGAAGGTATTTAACATAAAATGAATGATTAAAATTTTTAAATAATGCTTTAAAATAAGATTTAACTTCAGATGTTATTTTCATATAGTAAACTATGGGAAGACATCCATTATCCAACTTATCCAGAAGTCTCCAGTTAACAAAACCTTCTTGAGAAACCTAAATGTAAGCCTCTGTGCTGGGCATCAGCGGGGTAAGAGGGTAGGAAAGATGAAGAATGCAGGATTCTAGCACTCAGCAAATTCAAAGTCTAGTAAGGGAGAATTAAAACGTAGCAAACAAAACAGGAAGTACAGTAATTAAGTGAGATAGCTACATGACTCAATGGATAGAGCACTCAGAAAGTGCTCAAAAAAAAGCTCAAAAAGATCTCAGATACTAATCAACTGTGTGAATTGAGCAAATTATTGTTTGCCATAATCCAATGGAGAAGGAGATGATCCATCACTCCAGTATATTTACCAAGAAAATTCCATGGACAGTATTGGCATGCTATATAATTCATGGGCTACAAAGAGTCAGAGACAACTCAAAGACAGAGCAAGAGTATTAAAAAGCCTAATGGATGCAACTTGCTTTATGACAGTCTGCAGGAAGGAGGAATGATATCTGAATAATATTCTACTTTACAGGTGGAAAGATAATCTACAATGTCTTTGAGTACAAAGTAATCCCCTATTTAAAGTCCTGACAATATCAACTCCCTTGATCAAGAGTCCGACTTTAGCCAGCCATTCTTCCCTCCTTTCACTCAATCTCTCTTCCCTTCATTGAACAATTGCTAATGAGAAAATCAGCCTTTAGAACTTTGTTATTCTCATAACATGATTTTACCCATGATACCCTGAATCAATTCTCTACTCAAGCAAGACTAAGAAATGAACTGGCCAAGTTTCATTTTTAAAAATTTCCATTCTTTGTTGGGTTAACATAACATCTTAGCAATTCTCTCTCAGTAAGTAAATCATTGCTTGCTTCTTTTTTGCACTGCTTGTCCTATTAGAATCATCAGTCTGTAATCGCTGCTCATCATAACTCAAGGTGGTAGGAAAACACACTGCCACTATGACAACATCATAGTGTTTAGGTTACATATTATATCATAGTTGTTTCAATGGGACACACCTGGGATGGAAGCAAAGAAAGACTGCTGGACAGCACCACTCTGTCTTTGCCATCAGAGATGCAAGAAACCTAAAGAATAGTCCTGACAGCTCTAGCTTTTCCTTCCGTTAAGAGAGAGATGAGCACAGTGATATCTAAATCATATTAGCTTCTTGTATTTTCAGATGCGTGCATAATCCTTAGTGACACGCTAACCATTACTTTACTCATATCTGGTCCCATTGCTCCCATCTTCAAAAATCTCTAATCCGTTCCCCCTCTTCTTTCCACAACCCCCACCCCAACCTTGGACTCCAGGCAAAGAATTTCATAATTCTCACCTGGCATTCAAGGTCCTCCATGTTCTGACTTCAACTATCTTTCCAACTTTCTCATAACTCTTCCTCACTTATCCTATACACCAGGCAAAATGAACCACCACTCACTTTCCCCTTTACCCTTGTATATTCTCCTGGACAATATCTCAGATTGATCTTGTAAGATCTGTCTAACCCTGTAAACATCATCCCTTCTAAAAGAAGTTACCAATTTCCTCAAATCATTTTCCTGGGATGTGTTGTATAGATATTGCCATCTTTCCTGATTTAGCAAAGCTTAGAATGTTCAGGTTTAGTTGCCTGCCAATTGATGCTTTGGAGATAAGATTGGATAGAACTTGTTCTGTATGCCCTCTTAAAGAATTAACACCAAAAAAAAAAATTAAAAAAAAAAAAAAAAAGAGTTAATACTTTCAATATACCTTTGAAATCAGGTGAAGTTGGAACCAGATCTAATCTTCAAAAGGTTTCAAAAATAAATATCCCCCTAGTGCCTGTTTGCAGATAGAAATTGCAGGAAAACATGAATGTAAATTCCCTGAAAGCAAGTGATATTTTTCATCTTATCTTTGTCTCCCCTAGTACCTAGTACTAGAGATTGGCATGTTAATGCAGAAGAAGTAAATAGATGTCAGGGATGTCATGAAAAAAAAAAAAAAAGTAAGCTTCTTAAAGATAGAGGACATCTTATTTGTTCCTCTTAGTCTCTTAATGAATGCTTATTAAAATGAATTCCCAAGTCTACTTAACTAGCTTTAATCTTCTCTACTGACTTCTGTTCTCCCATCCTCATTTAACTATTGGACATCTTGAATTGGATGTCTTTCAAACACCTCAAACTCAATATGCCTAATACTAAAGGCATTAGATAACTCATTATCTTCACACACACACACACCCATGCTTCCTAGTTTCCCCATTGTTGTTATGGACACATCAATACCCCAAGTATCAAGGTTTGCAATTGAGATATCACTCTTCAACTTCTCACTCTCTTACACTCCTTACATTCAATCTGTTCAAAAGGTCTATCTATTGATTTTAAAAATAGAGATTCCTTTGTAACATTTCTTCTCTCCTCTAACACTACTAACTGATACAGATTGGCACAATAGAGTACAATTATCAACTGTGAGTAACTTAGCTGTTCTCAGCAATACAATGATCTAGGACAATTAGAAGGACTCAGGTTGAAAAATGCTACCCACCTTCAGAGAAAGAGCTGATAAAGCTTGAAGGCAGATTGAAGGATACTTTTTAAAGCTATATTTGGGGGGGAGGTTGTGTTTTCTTTCACATGACTAATATGGTTTTTGCATAACTCCACAAGTATAATCTATATCAAATTGCTAACTTTTTTAATGAGGGGGAAAGTAAGGAAGAAAAGAGGGAGATAATTTGGAACTCAAAAATTTTAAACAACAAATGTTAAAAAAATTTTATATGTAATTGAAAAAAATCTTAAATGTAACAGAGAGAGAGAGAGAGAGAGAGAGAGAGAGAGAGAGAGAGAGAGAGAGAGAGAGAGAGAGAGAGAGAGAGAGAGAGAGAGAGAGAGAGAGAGAGAGAAAGCACTCAAAAAATCTAGATTCAAATCCTGGTTCTCTGATTTGTTTCCTAAGAATCCTTAAGAAAATTAAATTTTCTAAGATTTAAAATGAAGACACTGGAGGAGAAAACATCTAAGACCCCATTCAGCTCTGAATTTAGAAGTGATGTGTTATAAAAGCAAAGGCAAGTCAAAGAAAGAATGCTAAATGAACAATAGGTTGGAGAAGTATTGGTTAGTCAAATTTTTAATAATCTGAAAAGGAGAGAGGTGAAAAAGGACAGACAGGTTGAGACTAAAAGATTCAAGGGAAGAAGAATTATACTTCTTGCTTTCTCAAGAACCTGAGGAAACAGAAACAGCGTAAATCAGGAACATACTCTTATTCAGCAGACAACCACAGACGTAGAGAATATTCCATCCAAAGAGGAAGAGATGGCTTGTCAGAATAACTGAAATTGGAAAGAATTAAAGAGGTCTATTTCAGTCAACATGGCTATGTTTTGGTGTGACAATCAATAGTGTATGGCTGAAACAGGTTATGAAATATGTTACTCATGTTCCTTTTCAAACCACATACATTTCTGCTTGTCAACTGGTAGAAGCAGAGAGAACATTTATTTTCAAAGTTGCTGCCAAGGACTGGAGAAAAAAAAAAAAAAGACAAGACTGATAATGTATGATATTATAAAATAATTGAATCTCAGAGCAGGAAGAAATGTGCCTTCAACACATTTCAGGTAGGTCCAAACCTGGCCAAGTGGTGATACATCCCGTTCTTCAATAACGGGAAACTCACTTCTTCCCAAGATAATCCAGGAAAGTTTTTCCTCCAAAGTACTGAAACTTTGACCCATTTCCAAGTTTTGTAGTTTTAAAGACAGCTGACAACTCTCCTGAACCTTTTCTTTTCCTTTACAAACATAACCATCTCTTTAGAATATGTTTTCAAAGAATAGCTGAGATGAGTCTTCTAATTTACTAGTTCCTAACCAAATACAATTAAAAACAAACGCAATAAAATTTAATAGCCACCACCTTCTGCAAAGGGAGCTAAATCCAAATCATCAGAAAGCCTATGGCTATTTGTTTCCATTCACAACACTAGCAATTAAGTTAAAGCCTTTTAAAAAGATTGATCTAAAGTCAATATAAAAGCCTAGCCAATTAAAAATAAATTCTCCTCAATAATAGCTTTTACAAAACCAATGTTTTGCAGTTACTTTTTTTTAAAAATGTTTTAAAATATTTTAAAGAATATTTTGAACATTTAACTAAAATCTTTAAACTAAAACAGTAAATGGGGGATTGTTACCAGCTCCTAATGAAAACACAATAGAAGTTCTATATACTGAAATTCAGCAGAGATGTACAAGAGTTATGTGTTGCTTACATTAAGTCTATTATGGGTCTTTCGCCATATCCCTTTCAATTCTACTCTCCCTTCTGAACTCAGTATTCTACAAAGAATACTGAAAAAGAGAAAATGAAAATTTTAAATATAAAAAAGCATCAAAATTATGAGTGTTTTTGTTCCTTCAGGTTCTTGAGAGAGCAGGAAGTATAATTTTTCTTATCATGACTTGTCTACCTTTGTTTTTTCACTTCTCCATTTTTCTGTGTCTTTGCTAATTGTTTTTCCTTCCTTCTTCAAGAGGACCATGATATCAGGGAGGGTAACATCATAACAAGTAAGTAAGTTAGATTCAAGTAAGGAGGAGCTGTGCAAAGTCCTCTTCTAGGGCCATCTAGGTTCAGTGGCCAAATAGAGATTAGGTTGACTGAAGATGGCCCTGGATACAATGGGAGATTTTGGCATTTTTAATCTGAGGTCATTTAAACCAAGACTCATTTTGACTGAGGACAATGTCCATCACTGATTAAGGCTAGGTAAGAATGGACTCTTTTATCTAGTCAGAAAAAAATAAGTCAATCTGGAAAGGGATGTGGGTTTCTGGCTAAAAAAGAAGCAATTATTATTTATATTCACTTTGAGTCAATTAGGGTCCAAACAATGGCTGATTGGGGTTTGGCGTAGGCTTATTGCTGGCCAATCAATGAAAGTTAGAGTGATTTGGGTTTAAGATAAGGTTTTTTAGAAAGAAATCTAGCCCATAAACTTCAAGATATCTTGGGAGATTTCAGTGACCAAAATAAATTTATAATAGATAGAGCACCTGCATATGAGGGGATGAGAAGAATGGAAGAGAGAGAAGGAAAGAAGGAAGCAAGGAAGGCAGGCAGGAGAGAAGGAAAGAAGGAAGCAAGGAAGGCAGGCAGAAGAGAAGGAAAGAAGGAAGAAAGGAAGGAAGGAAGGAAGGAAGGAAGGAAGGAAGGAAGGAAGGAAGGAAGGAAGGAAGGAAGGAAGGAAGGAAGGAAGGAAGGAAGGAAGGAAGGAAGGAAGGGAGGGAGAGAGGGAGAGAGGGAGAGAGGAAGGGAAGAAGAGTTGTGTTGTCTGCTAAACATAGAAACAGACACAGAGAACAGTAGTCTTCTTGCATAACATGTGAGTTTTACAAGTATAAGTCACTGAATCATCATTTCACATAAATAGAAGCAGAATTAGCTAGCTACACCTAATTTATTCACTTCTTTTAGAGTTAATTACAGGTAGAATATAAAGCAATATATCCTCCTCAGAATAAGATTTTTTTTTCCCCTGGGGGAAGTGTTGGGGAAGGGAGATCTGATCTGTGACTTTTAACAGTGTAAAGAACCTTTGACAAAGGAACACCTTCTACCAATTCACTAAATTAGCAACTATATTTTCCAACAATAGTCTTGTCTGGAATTACTGAGTGGTAGATAGCTTGTCTTAGGTCACCTAACCAAAGAGTACCCTGACCCCAAGTTTGCCAAAACTATTGAGACTATTTAACTCTCCCAAAGCAAAACTTCCTGCCTATTACATAGAGGGTTTCATAAGCTGGCAAAGGCATAGTAGCCCAGAGATGATGGCAACTTAAATAAGTTATTTTTCAAAAAGAGAAGAAAAAAGCCTGTCCAAAGGTTTAAGTACTGTATAGAGAATCTTCTAATGAAATATTTCCTTACCTATGCAGGGTAACAAAGGTAATAAATAATTGAGTAAGAATTCAAATTTATCTTTTTGATCCCAAGTAAAGCGCTTTTATCCACTCCCCTTAGGTAATTTAAAGATTAGTTGAGGAAGATAGGAAATAAAATACTCAAGTAAGGAGAATAAAAACAAAATAAATACTTATCGAAGTGATAATAAAGGCATACATATAAAGTATATTTGGGAGAGCATAATTGTAAAAACATAGTATCAAAATAGTATAATAGAGATTCAAGTTTGCAACATGGAATAATCATAACAAGACATCCATCAGTGGAAACAGAGATTTGCTATTTTAATATGTGAATAGCACATGGGTTCAAATAATTATGACTAGGCAAAGCAGAATCATACCAAATGAGACATTTGCTTTTAGGGGAACATGATTTTTAAGGTCTCACAAGAAAAGAGGGAAATAAAGACAGGATCTAGGGAATGACAAGATTGTACATTGAGATGTAGAGACAATCTGGAAAAACTGAGTTTTCATAAAGGCTATTTCAAATACGTTAAGCAAGACAGTTTGGGAAACCTTGAGTTTCCATCATGGTTGTCAATAGAAATAGGATGGGGGGCTGTTTTAGCCATTCCTGTGAATAAGCTGGACTACCTCATAAGCTGGTCCAGAGTTCTCATCATTTATAAAATACTATTTAGTCCAGAGGAGGAAAAAATTCACCTATATTAGCAATTAGCACAAGGCTAGGAACTAGGGGGAAGTATGAGATTGGTGGATCACTTACTTGAGCTTCAGGGGTCTTTCTTGATTAAAATTAATATAGACTGCAGCTCTTCATTAGATTTAGATTGTGAACTCCTTGAAAACAAAACTGCCAAGTGTCTCTTTTTAAATCCCATCTTTCTGTATCCCAAAGGGCTTAATATATAGTTGATTGATTATCCATCCATCTGAAAGTCTGGTACTCATGTAGTTAACCCAGGAGGGGGTGGGCATTTGAACAAGGAAGGAATTGGTGGCTGGACCAATTTGATAAAGGATTAAATACAAGCTGTACAATATATATTGTGCATTTCTGTAAGTAGGTATTCACAATTCATGTCTTCCCTATCTGATTGTACCAGAGAGGACACGTAATGTTCCTGCCAATTCTTAACCCTATATTTGAACTCTACCCACAATTCCTGGAAACTTTAACATTTTAATTTCATTCCACAAGGTCCTATGTGAAGAAAAGAAAGTAGCAACTAAAATAATAATAGATTAATATTTATTTAATATTTGCATGTATATTTTTATGTATACCTATGTGCATATACATGCATAAAGTCAGTGTTTAATTGTTCTAATTTTATCGATGAGGAAATTAGAGATGAGATTTATGAGATTTGTCTAAGATCTCACAACTAATAAATAAGTAACAGTTCAAACTCAAGTCTTCCTGACTTCCAGCACATTGCTTACTGCCCCATCAGGCAACTAGGGAAGTGACAGAGTTAGGAGGATATAAACAAAATAAGTATTTGTAAAATACTATCTCTGCCCAGAGGAAAGGAAAATTCACTTTATGATAGAGCAATTACCACCTGCTCTTTTATCCACACTGTTGTGCCACAGTTCCCTTTTATTGTGCTGACTCAGTTTCCCTAATTATCCTGACTCAGTTTCCTTGAATTGTTCTATCTTAGTTTCCCTGAACTGTTCTGCCTTAATACCCTGGTTGCAAGCCCCCTTCTGATCATTAGGATTGATATAATTTAGGGCTAGTTACTCTAAGGTTATAAATTGTAAATGTGTAAACTCTAAATAAGGGGGAGTTCAGACTTCCTGGCATCTAACTCCTCCTAAGTCATCAGAATGTCCGGTGTCTCCCCTGACCCTGTCAGAACTGGATTGATAGTCCCTTCCTGCTCTCAGTGTTCTGACTCTGCCCCTGCCTCAATCTGCCCCCTGGTAGCTAGGAGCTATGTGTATATATGTCATTGAGAACTCACATTGTTGGCTGGATTCTTGGAAACAATAGTCCATTCAGTCCTGGGACCAAACCACGGATCCATTTGGTCCCAGCACAATCTCTTCCTTTCAAATAAAATATTAAAAACTCTCTAATCTCTATCTTGCCTCTGTTTCTCCAGCATTACCATACTAGCAAATAAAGTCTAGGAATACAAGAACTCATTCAAACTACATTAAACTGAATTGTATTCAGTGTTATAAACCTAAAAAACAGCATTTACTCATTATAATTTCATGTCTTTGCTAGGAAAAGATCCTCCAATATAAAACAAAGCAATATAATTATTTAAGACTACTATTTTTCCTAAGAAACCAAAATCAAATCTAATATAGTATCATCTGACTGAATTAATAGTACTTATGGAGAATGAAGTATGTACTTAAAGAGACTTACTTCCATACTCAAGTTAATATATGATATCCAAGCTCTCATGTGCTGTGCCAACATCTTAACCATTTGCAAAAGGAGTTCTAAAGTCATGATAGGTGGGTAACTCAAAAAAGGAGGAGTTTAAATGTTTTACTTTTATATATGTATTACTTTGGATCTAATTGTTAAAATATTCTTAACAACTTTGATTAAACATGTAGACATGATATTTAGAGCTATGTCATGATTATGTCTCTTTAACTCCTAGGTACCAGAGCCTGTGAGTGAAGATGAGAATGGAACTATGAAAGGCAGGTATTTCAAGAAGGCTTATGCTTTAGTAAAGGCAGTTAAAATAGCAAAATAAAAAACATAAGTAGCCCTGTTCTTTCAGGCTTGAATGATATTAAGGATATTAAGATACATCATAGAGACTCCTAAATTGATGAATTAATCTATTTGCTTATAAGATTGAGAGCTGTAATTTGTGTGGGATAATATTGATTAGAGAATGATTAAAAAATAGTATATGAATGTAATGAAATATTTCTGTACAATAAGAAATGATGATTGCATAACTACAAAGAATAAAACAACTTACAAGAAATAAAACAAAGAGACATAAGCAGCCACCAGGAAAACAATAGACACAATAAGTACAACAACATAAATGCAAAAGACAAAAATACCAATAATTGAAACTGTGTCATAAAATTATAATGCACAGATTTGGCCTGAAAGAAGTACTTTCCTTTTTTTTTTTTTTTTTTTTTTTTTTTTTTGTAAATGTGACAAATTGAAAACTATTATTCATGCTCTGGAAAGAAATAAAAGGGTTTGCAAATTTTTTTCTACCTTCCTCCCTCACCCCACCCCAATGTCCCCTTCCCTCATCTCCATTCCTACCCTGTCCCATGGTACATCTTTCCCAAAAACTGCCTGACATCAGTAGAGTCTTTCTCTCCATCTCTTGTGTCTATACAGCAGGTTATCCACTCTCTACCCCATCTAGACCCCCATTATTACTCTGATATCTTGCTGAACATGAAAGAATTCCCTTTAGGAGTACTTAGGATCTTTGAATCCTCTAAACTCACTCATAGTCAACTTATTAGATGTATACACACACGCGCGCGCGCACACACACACACACACACACACACACACACACACACACTTAGATTTATGCCCCTTTGAAGCACTTTTCGTAACAATCACAGATGAAATGAAATACTCTTCCCAATAATATCTCAAGATCTTATAGAGATGTGTTAGATGACAATTTGGATTATGCCCCTCCCTTCTTAAAAGTCTTAAAAGACTATGTTCCAGTTATTCCTTCTATCTTTTCAAATTCAGTGCACAGCTGTACTTTAAGTGCTTTCCTTTTTAAATTTGTAACATCTTGACTGGGGATATCAAAAATTTAACAAGCATTTATTACATATTGCTGTACACCCACAGGACATTAAACATAATAGATCACTCAAAGACCTGGACATTTTAAAATATATTCTCATGTGCCCCTCTATAGTTTTGTGATTCTAAAAGGTACTCTATTAGAAATACTATCTAAATAACTATTAAATGATAGGTTTCTAGAAGACATAAAAAACACACAGAGTGTGTGACAAAGTAGCAGAGAAAGGGGGGAAGAAAGAGGGGAGGGAGGGAGAGAAGAAGAAAGAGAGAGACACATACAGAGAGACAGAGAAATAGAGAGAAAGAGAGAGAGAGAGGACTATGTATATATATATATATATATATATATATATATATATAGAGAGAGAGAGAGAGAGAGAGAGAGAGAGAGAGAGAGAGAGAGAGAGAAAGAGAGAGAGAGAGAGAGAGAGAGAGAGAGAGAGAGAGAGAGAACAGAAATTTAAAACAAAATCCTTGAGAAGACCTATCAAAACAATTTGTTTTTTTCACAATAGAGCAAGAAGCTGGACAGTGAAGAGTGGTACAGCTTTTTCTTCAATCAAAGTATTGATATCACTCAGAGTATTACGTACAAACTGACAATAAAGAAGAAACACATATACACAGAAACAAGCATAGAGCCATATTATAAAATTCCAAATAATTCCATTGTCTTACATCTATGTTGGGTTACCTCATAGGATACATTGGTATTCAAAAGTATGATATACTACACACATCCTACAAGGAAAAGTATTCCTACAGTTCTTATTCCTGTTACTCTGTATTTATCAAAATATTAAATTCTTGCAAGCTATTTCAAGTGTTCTCTTTGCACATAAAATATTCATTTAATAAAATTCACATTTTCCATAATTGCTTTACAAATCTTTGAATAAATACACTGGTCATTTAAATCATTTTTTACCCTAAGGATATTCAAGTAATTGACAAAATAACTTTAAAAGCTAAGTCAAATCTTATTAATCCTTTCCAAGTATTTTCAAATAAAAATGATGGTAAATCAAAGGATTATTTTTTTTAATATTGCTATCAGGTGAAAATAAGTCAAAACAAATCAACATTCATAGAAGTTCCCAGGAGCTATTTTCCAGTCTATCTACATACACACATGTACATACTCACCTACCTTTTACTAGAGCTCTTCTCCTATGCCTCACCTGACAGTGGAGTAGGGGCAACACTGGATTTTCAAGCAAAAACCATGTTAGTGAAGTGCAAGTTATGGCAGGATCTAGACCAAGCTGCTACAGTTTTCAGTGCAGACTTTGTCTTATCTAGGGACTATTCTAGCCACGCTCAGAGAATCATTCCATTTGTGATTTGCAATAGTTAAAAGAATACCCACTTTGAGGAAAACATATTTTTAAAGTATACATGTATTTATGCATAAGTATGTCTACATAAGATATTTATCTGTAAGTAAAGATAAGGATGTAACTATGAGAGGCAGGTATTCAGAAAGACTTATCGTTCCAAGGATTTTCTATTGGTTCTCAAAAATATAACTTTTTAAAAGTAGTCTGGTTACAGAATATTTTATTGGCCAAACCAAAATTAGAAATTTAGTTGAGAATGGGGACAGGGAGGGTATCACATGTTTGATCTTTCAGGCTGAGGTAGAATAAAGTCAGGGATGATGAGATTTGAAGAGATTAGAGAAATGAGAGATCAGGGTATTCAAAAGGGTTGACGACATAGATAGAGAAAAAAGACTGTTAGCCATGGACTGAATACAAAAAGCATGATCTGGAGGTCACTAGATGATTGCAAGGATCTGAACAAGATGGACTAAACTTTAAAGTGAGTGAGCACTTAGTGACAATGTCAAAGGGAGAGTCTGAAAATGGCAATGGAGAACAAGGAAATAAGAGAAAAATAATCAGATTTTAAAAGTATAATAAGAAATTGAGGTCTTCAGAAAAACAAACAAACAAACAAACCCATTGAGAATTAGAAGATGAAAAGAATATAAAACAAGAAATCTAGAAAAAAGAGGAGTTTGTTAACAGAAAGGATTCTAGAGAGAAATGTGGAAAAGGAAGAAAAGAGTTAAAAGAAAGCTAGGCCTGAACATGCTGTTGGGCAATGATGTCAAACTTAAATAGACACTAGGACCAATAAACCTTTAAAAAGATCCCTGCTGCTGCATGTTTGACTGTGAAAATCTTAAATTAACATTATCTATCTATGCTCCATTTTTATTTATTTTGTCAAATATTTCCAAACTACAATTTCTTTTCTTTTTTTTTTTTTTTGCTTTAGCAGTTGGGGTTAAATGACTTGTCCAGGGTCATACAGCTAGGAAGTGTTAAGTGTTTGAAGCCACATTTGAACTCAGGTCCTCCTGACTTCGGGGCTGGTGCTTTATCCAGCTACTCCCAAACTACATTTTAATCTGGTTATATGGGATGAGAGAATCAGTTGTTGCAATGCAATTATCCTTGCCAATGCTCATTCCAGTATTCTTCACTCAGTAGTTACTTTGAGTCAGTCCACTGATTCAGGCTTGAGAAATGGAATGCAATAAAACACTCATGTACTTTAAAATGAAATAAAACCAACTATTTCTATTCCTCTCATCCCAATGTAAAAAGGAAAAGAAATCCCTTGCAATACATATGCATAGTCAAACAATCAAATTTCCTCATTTCCTGGCATATCTCAATCTCTCTTTCTCTCTCTCTGTCTCTCTGTCTCTGTCTCTGTCTCTGTCTCTTTCTCTGTCTCTCTTTCTCTCTCTCTCTCTCTCTCTCTCTCTCTCTCTCTCTCTCTCTCTGTCTGTCTTTCTCACAGTCTCCCCCCAAAATGTGGATAAGATGCTTCATTATTGGTCACTGATCACTATGCTTTCTCAAGGTCAGTAACATTGAGGCACAAAGACATTTGCCAGGGCAAGGAGAACTCTGCCAAACTTCACAATATCAAGTTTCCCCAAATTTCACTTTCTAACATATCTATCTCTTTGACCCAACAAAATTCCAAAAGATAGGCTTCTTACCTACCTATAAGAAAACCAAGTCTGTTAATATAAAATTAATGCATTTCTTAACACAGTGGAGTTCAGAAAGAGCAGTGAATTAAAGAGTTGATTCTCATTTCTCATTACTTAATTATATTGTGATTCTTACTGTCTCCAAGTTAGGCTGCACATTAGGAATATCATCTGGCACAATTGAGAGGCACACTCAAATAGTGGGAGGTTGGTTCTAAATAACTATTAATTAAATATTTGGGCAAAAGATATAAACAGAACGTTGCGCTATGTATTATAGAGTAGATCAAGTTACATAAGATCTAGTTCCTACCCTAAAGGAACTAACTCTCAGTTTAAAAGAGGAACATATACATTCAATATATTCTTTAACTTCTTTTTTAAATTTACAAGAAGTAAGAGAAAGGTACTATCATTATGATTTCAGGCCATAAGGAGAAGGGTCTGAAGAGATGGTCTGAATGGAAGAGTTAAGCACTGTGCTGGGCTTTTTAAAAATGATAAATACAGGATAAAGGATAAAAATAGGAATAGAGAGTAGAAAAGAACATTCCAAGTGAAGACCAAAAGCATCCACAAAAGCATGAATTCATAAGAAATTTGTGAGTTGACTAGTCTATCTGAGTCAAAGTATTTGAGTAAAGAGTTTTTATACAAGTAGTCAGAAATAAAAATACTTTCCTAAATTAAAAATAAAATCTAGATGGAAGCATGTTTCACAACCTTTTTCACCAGTTCTGGAATTTGTTTTCAAAATCCTCCCCTAAAATAAAACAATGAAGATCTACATAAAAAAGTTCTGTAAACTACACTCAAAGAAACAAGATTATGAAATCATAAAAGATTTTTTTTAATTCATTAAATAGTCCCTAAGACATAAAGTAATTTGTTCAAGAACAAATCTTCTTAACTCTCCAATACTCCTTCCATGGTCCTACACAGCATTCTTACCCCAAAGCCAATAATCTTTCCATTGGACCATTAGATGACCTATAAGAGAAGAGGAATTTTTATTAAATTCCTCATTTAGGAACAGTATACTCACTTTCTTTTCAGGATTCAAAACATTAACAGCAATTAGACAACAAAAGATTCATACAATATTAACTTTCCTGAGTTAGTTCACTCCTGGTTAATGTCTGATGCAAAGTCTGCCTTGATGTTTTAATTAAAAGAGATTTTAATATAAGGCACTAATAGGACCCTACAGGCTTTACTTTACTATTACACATTAAACATGAATGATTTTTTAATGGACTATGATTGAAGGTCATAAGCCATGTGAGCTTGGAGAGGAGAGGAGTGGGAGAAAGGAGTTTTGATTCTTTAAAGTCATTATTCTAGATTCTTCCAAGTTTTAAATAAACCATAATACATGGAGTTAAGTGGAAGGCAAAATATTTCTATTTAATCATAGTGTCACCACAAAGAAATTTAATGGTAACTTAAGCAGGGAAGGTATTCTTTAAATTATTCCTGAAGTTCCCCAAAGATTAAGACTTGTATGTTCAGGATTATATTACAATTAAATAAAATGAGGAATCATTCCTTTTTATTAAATAATTAAGTGATCCTATCATATATTATGGTAAAGGAAAAAACATTTATTTAATCATAAGCTGGTATAGTTACCTTTAAGGAGACAAGGAGGCCTCCCCAATCCTAAGGATTTGATTAATCCAGAGAACTCAAGGATGTAAGAAGCCCAGTTGCTTGTATTCTCTGAGGTTTGGCAGAGTTCTCACTGCTCCATCAGATGTCTTTCTGACCAAGCTATTTCATTATTAACTCTGCCCAGGATAAATGACTACTTTGGAGAGTCTTTTTTGGTTTGTGTTCCACATGAAAAAATGCCAATACCAAGGAAAGAAGATGGGCATGTGCTGAAGTTATAAAGAGTTGATTTGGCCTTTATAAAATCACTGACATAGATAAGTAGCATTAAATTACAATCTTTAAAAATGTTAACTTGTTTTCTAATCTGGACCTACAATTTCACTGGTCTTAATGAACTTCAAGTGTACAGTTCTATAACTATTTGGCAATTTACAACTTAAGAATTGACAAAGGCACTAAAAAGTAACCAATTGGTACAAGTCACTCAGTAGATAGCAGAAGCAGAGTCTGAATTCAGGTCTTCTTTATTTAGGCTACATCTATCTCTGTTCATTAGCATATGATGCCTCTTAGCAGAGACTCCAAAAAGTAAACTCCAAATCAATGATATTTTACCGCAAAATTTGTGATTCATGATTATATGGAGAAGAGAAATAGTCCTATTAAAGTTGTTTCAATTAAGTATTCATTAATAAACTCTTTAGGTGTTTCAGAAAAAATTAAAATCTATTAAGTTTTTAATAATTTTATATTTTCATCAAAGCAGGTTCCCTAGTAATTCTCTAACTACTGCTAGGTGTGCTAGGCAATATTCACATATTATCTCATTTGATCCTCAAAACAACCTTATTATTTCTATTTTACAGTTGATGAAATTGAAGTTGGCAGAGGTTAAGTGATTTCCACTTAGTTAAGTAAGTATTAAGATTAGATGTGAAAGTTAAACTTTCATGACTTCAAATTCAATTCTGTGGTTAGTTCTTGTTATTTTTTTACTACAAATTCTTTTAAAAAAGGAAATGCAAACTGAATGGATTTATTAATTCATACTGGTTTCCTAGTCTGAAATTTCAAGGCTTTTTTGATATTAATAAAGCTGGTTTTCTTCTGTCTTTGGGAGAAAAAGGGATTAGTGAATGAAAGTTATGGTTTGGAGTAAAAGTAAGGCGGGAATCCATAGGCTGAGCATCTTTGAGGGTTCAGAATTGCTGCAGAGATAAAGGATTTATCCTATAATTATGTTTGCTCTTCCAATCTACCCTGCCTCGAGCATCCTAAGGAAAAGATGATGAGTAAGCTTAAAATTCACCCTGACATTTGCTCAATCCTAAAAAGATATCACTTGAAAATAGCACAGAAAAGAATTCAAACTTTGAAATATTTCCCAATCAGTAAGTGAATCAAAATACCTTCTTTTGCAGTCCTCCCACATCTGAAGGAACACTCCTGCTTGTCTCTATACGCATCCATCCCAGGGTGGTTGACAAATAAATCTCAAGCAGCAAGAAGAATGATCCAAATCTTCTTGATTTCATTATCTTGAGTCTGTGAGGAATAAGATAGCCATAAAGCCATGTCAATTGAAGAAAGGGACACAAGTCACCTACTCAGTGATCATATTGTAGCTTCAACTAATAATCATGACTACACCATAATTATAAAGTCAACAAGTACTTTACTGTATGCCAGACACTGTGCTAAGGACAGGGGACCCATCCATACAGGGGCAAAAACATTGTCACAATTACAAAAGCATGGTCCTCAACAACTTCACATTCTAAAGATAAGGACAACAAGGAAATAATTATGTAAATAAAAAATATATGTGATGTAAATGGAATGCAAACCCAGAAAGAAAAGCAGAGGCAGGAGTAAGCAGGTAGAGAGGAAGGAATAGGAAAGGCTTTTTGCAGAAGTCTTAAAAAAGGTCAAATCAGAAAAATAGGCCACTTTGCTGGATTACTAAGTATTTGGAGGGAAATAAAGTATGAGTAGAAAAATCAGGAGTGAAGTTATAAAGAATTTAAAATTCAAATAGAGCATTTTATAACAATATAGTGTGTGGGTATCAAGGACATGGCTAACCTTAGACAAGATACTTGATCTCTCAGACCCCCTTAGCTTCCTTATCTGCAAAATGTAGATGATTATATCTACTTTTACCTAAGTCACAAGAAAATTTTGATGAGAGAATAAGAAAAGTGTAAAGGAGTGCTTCAAAAAGCTACAGGTATTTTAAAATATATATAAAAAGTGCCTGTCATATACTAAATGATCAAATACTGAAAGTAAGCTATAATAAAGTCTAATTTACATGCTAAAATGCCTAAAATGGTTGTATTATAAGTGAAAAAAATTTCAAGAACAATTTTCTAGTCTGCTATGCTCAGTAAATGAAACTGGGAGACCTTAAAAATGTTATCTTCCCAGAACAATCTATCTACAAAATAACAACAATAATAATTTAACCTCCATTCACTGAAGCTAACTCCATAACATAATGATTCATATCCTCTTTTCTCAGGATGATCAAATATTACCATAATATAAAATAGGTTTGATACACAGGATAAGGCTACCATGACATGCTGAAAGATGTAGGTATGGAGAGTGGGAGCAGAGGCTAAAAGAAAAAAGTCTTCCCATTGATATTAGTAGAAAACATTCCAACTTCAAAGTTCAGAATCTCTGTGAATGGAATAAAACTAGCATGTTAATTAATAATGTCCTTAGATAACACACAGAAAAAGATCAAAACTGGTATCTTATTAAGGACCAAACTGTTTCTCGAATGCCCCTAGCTCCATGAGAGGAGACTCTCATCAAGCCTTATACTTCAACTGTAACTATCCCAGTACCCAGCACAGAAAAAGGGTATCCTTTAAACATGCAAACATTTGTTCTTTTTCTCCATTAACACAGACAAGGAACTTTTTCATTTTCAATTCAAACTGATCACTGTAAAATGCTATCTGTAAGAGACTGCATACCATAGTAACAGAAAATTGATTTCAGAGCAGAAAGACTTGGGTTCAACTCCTATCCTTGACATATTCATTGTATGACTCAGAATAAATTGGAGAGAAAGAAGGTGCTGCCGTGCATTGGTCAAGATGTTCTCATCCTAGAGCTCTCTAGATTAATGAAATCATTGATCCAGTCCCTATCTCACTATCCCTGTGTGATAGAAACCAAACTACTGTTTAGTTGACCTGGCTCAGCACCAGATATCCATTCAGCCTCTTACTCCAATCATCAAAAACTTTGGTTGGTCTTTATGTCCAACTTGATGCCACATTAAATTCCCATAAAGTAGATAATAATATCTGTAGTCTCTTTTAAGTTTCTTCTCAATCCCTTCTTAGTCCAAATAAAACTGTCTGCCATTACCTTATTTTAAAACTCTGCCTTATACTAAAAATATCTTCAGGTTCCTAAGAGAAATTAAATTCATATAACCATAATCTAAAGAGCAATAGAGTGACCAGATCACAAATTTGATTTCATTTTTTCCCAGCTTCAATTCAACAGATATTTTATTAAGTTTCTATTATGGTCAAGGTAAAGTGGCTGGTGAGAGTATTAGACTGGATTCAGATCTTATCTATGACACAAGTTCTGTGACCTTGAACAAAGCTCAGTTCTCCAGGAAATTCTCTCTTTAAATCACATGATCATGAGATCAATAGCGAATGTTTGTAGTATATATTGTTAGTTATGTAGCTAAGTTGTGATATCTAATAATATGCTAGTATGATCATGTCCCATGTATTCCTTTACAGTCTAGAACAACTTCTAAAAGCAATTTGGGTTTTTAAAGCTGTATATAAGCCCTATTATACTATAGATAAATTAGCTTCATAATAATTCTAAGCAGAATTATTTCATGTCACTGACCACTTATAATTCTTTCTTCTTTCAATGCTAGACAATCCATTTAAAAAAATACTGACACTTGAGATTTATGGACCAGAATGCTTCACATTTTTTCATAGAGCACTTCATTTTTATACTTAGGGGCAAGCTAGGGAGAGCATATCAACTGAGGTTATAGAGAAAACTCAAGAGTTAATTTTAAAAGTGGCCCTTCTATCTATCCTAATTTTCTCCTTCATTGGGTGAGAATTTGGCAAATAAGAATTTCTATATTCTAATAGCATCACCTCCATCCACAAGCATCTACATTTAATAATAAGTGCTTTATTAGGCACTGTTGTTGGTGCTGGGGATACACAGAGAAAAAGAAATAATCCTTGCCTTCAAAGAGTTTATATTAGAAAGTCAAAGAAACCTCAATTCCTTACTTCTGATTTTGCATCAGACATGAAAATAGGTTACCAGCTAACACAATTATATGTTCATGGGCATTGGGGATGGAAGATTCAAATCTCTTATTTTGCTTATGGGAAAACTCTAGATTCAACCTAATGTGAAATCCTGAAAATAATCCATGGAAGAGAAGCAAGTGACCAAGGCTAAAGGAACAGGACTAGTAATAAAATCTGTGCTGTCTGGTACAAAATACAATGTTCTTTTTATGATATCACAGCACTAGGGATGATTTCTATAAAGTAAATTTTAAAAGTCCCATTTCAAATTTAGTTTACTATTCCTGCGAATAAATTTATATTCTTATTGCTCTTTTTATGAAATTAAGACCATCATATACTCCCCAATCAAATAATATGATTTCAGGTTGCTCCCATGTAGACTCCATTTCCTGTTGCATATTTACTCTACTTCTTAATTCTACCATAAATTGAAGAGTTGAATGTCTCTTTACTACTCTGATGAACTACCTGGCAAATTTTATTTTTATTTAAGAGAAAAGAGAATGAGGAATATTTGGACTAACCATCACTAATACTAACCTCTAGTTTCCACCTGAAATCTTCACAGGAAGTTTCTAATGATTATGGCATCCCAAAGAAATTAAGCATGGCAAGAGTTTCAGACTAACCTTGCAACAAACCATAATGAAGTTAAATTGCATTTCCTAGTAATTATCTACTCAATCTTTGATTAATACTTCTAACATTTGATAAATGAGGTGCCTAAATGATTCTATGCATAATATTTAAGACTATGACATTCCAATTATGCTGGTTACATTGGAGAGAGGGCTCCACCCCATCCTCACATCTTGAGAATGACTTTCAGCTTATCTGCCTTTTTCAACTTATAATCTGACCTTTGAACAATGTCAATGATACCAAAATTCTGAATCTCAGCTTCACAGTGAAAGGCAATGGCACAGGGTAGGAAGTCAAAAAGACTTGGTTTTGAACTCTTCCTTTAATAGTTAATAGTTGTAGACTTTGGACAAGTCACTTTACTTCTATGGGTCTCAATTTCCTTATCAGCAAGATGAAGGTTAGACTAAGAAAATTAAGAGAGTCCATCTAAGTTCTAATCTTCCACCTTATGAATTTAGAGCTTTTGATTTCTTGCCTACTAATATAGCAGCAAGAACAATTTTATTTCTCCTTATAATGCTTGTAAAAGATTTTTTTTTTGGCAAAAAAAGACCAAAATGAAGTTCTTCTTTCTTTGGATGGAAAACAGAAAGGACTTACAAATTATTACAAGAATTTATTAAAAAAAAAAAAAAAAAAAAAAAAAGACCTCAAAACACTTTCTCTGTAGAGAATAGCCATAGAAAGAAACAGCCTTTTTGCAATCTAAGAAGAATTTGTGGGATTGACATAGAGAAATGTTCTTCTTTAGAGGCAAAGTTATGCAAAAAATAGAAAAATATTGAGTATAGTCATCTAAATTTTTGATAGCAAAAAATAATCTTAGTCTTATGTAAGAAGTTGGAGGATATTATGTGCAGCTAGCATTTTTTTGTCTTACTTTTTGGCACTCTAATTTCCTAAAAGAATTTCCAAGCACACAGTGTGAATCCTTTGTGGAGGAGTTGTAGCATACATAGAGACAGAGACAAAGACAGAGAAACAGAGAGTCATAGTCTGTGAGCATTGAATGGATAACAATTGCATTTGAAATTGATAGAAAAGATATGTAGAAACCACAGGTTTATCAAGTAAACAGAATGGTTTGAAGTTTTATGGGAGGCGGGGAAATGGATAAGAGAAGCAGAAATTTACATTTGATTCAATTTTGCTTCTAAGGGAGTGGTCTAGTAGAAGTAACCTGGGACCACATTGCTTCTGACTATCACAAACAGGAAAACTCACAAACTGGGTAAGTCATTTCCACTCTCCATTTTCTTCCCTCCATAATGAAATCATAATTCTTTTCTGCTCATTTCATAAGGATGTTATGAGCATCATAACACCTCCCCCATCTATAAAAAGCTAGATGCACTCAAGCAGATATTTTAGGTAGAAAGTTATTACAATAGACAACTCAAAGTCATCTAAAAGCTCCAATAGGAAACAAGGCATCAAATACAAGATGCATTTGGTTATCTTCAGCTGGAAATAATTTAGAACTGAAAAAGATCTTAAAGACCACAAACATATCATTCTGAAGAGGAGGAAATCCATGCTTTGTGAGACTAAGTGACTTGGCCCAAAGTCCCACAGGTAGTAATTCACAGGTTTTCTAAATTCAAAGCCTCTCCATTATGTCATGTCACCTATACCAAACAATATTCTGTGATCTCCGTCAACCCGCTGTGTCCTAGGTTTAATACTGTATCATCCTACATTTATGTAACATTTTAAAATTTGCAAGACACTTCTTTAGGTTGCATAATTTCATCCTTACAACAACCCTATATGAAAAGTATTAGAATTATTATTATGTCTCATGTTACGTCATGGGAAACCAAGGCTCAGACATTAAATAGCCTTCCTTGATCGCATTATCAATTCTGAGGAAAATATCGATAGCTGTATTTCTCATTGATTTTAGATATAGGACTCTTTAAATGTTACAAATCTCTAAAAAGTTCTAGTATTCTAAAGCCAAAGATGCAAGAGGGGGGAGGCCTTTCGTCAAAGAGACTTAATTGGGGAGCATTTATTCAAAACTCGGTCAAGCGAGAAAGCGTGAGAAGCAGGTACAGAACTTCGGTCATTTCTGAAGTTTTCTTAAAGCAACAGGCTTCGTGCTTTGGTAAGCCAGCGGGGGAACTAAAAAAAAAAAAAAAATCATCACTGCAGAAGCGACATCTAGAGGATCAAAAAACAGGGAACTTTGCTTCAAATGTATCTCAGCACCAGGTCGTGTAGACAGCGCTTTTCCTAGGGCTAGCTCTCACCCCGCCAGACCAGATCTTAACTATTCTACAATCTTTGCTTCCCGTAGGTAGGTAGAATTAAAAGCACCACACAACGCAAAAGCAAGCATTTTAAAGGCTTTGCCCACAAACGGTTGGCTTGGGCATCAGTGGGCCCTTCCGGTGCTTCCAGAAAACGCGCCTATTTCTTACTGGTTAGTTGTGCCTGTACAGGGCTCTTAGGCTGGTATGCTTCAGAGCTCCGAAGCTGAGTTCGGTCTAGGCTGCTCAGAGAAGCATTCCTGGACATTTTGCAGGACCCGAGGCTGGGCGAACAGTCCCTCTTCTCTGAAGTCAAACTTGCTGCACTTAAGCCGGAGTAGCGAAGTTGAGGGCACCCTGAATGCTGCGGCACACCGCGATAACGCTAACAGTGTATCCAGTTCCAGTAAGAGCAGAGAGGCAGCGAGGGGGCTGTGGAAGGCAGATCTGGGGATGCTGGACCTGGGGCAAGGATTTACAAGGTGGCCTTAAAGGTGCCGGAATCGGAGCCTGCCCTGCTGGGGCTTACACCGACTTCTCCACTCTTGCTTAACCTCTGGGCAAGCAACAGAGACCAGAGAGGAGTTTTAAGAGAAAAGAACATGGGGTAAAGTAAAAAGGCAACCCTGAATCAACTCCAAATCCGCGGCTTTATAGAGACTGCTACCCACTGCTAGAAGTGATCCCCTCCCGTCAGGCTGAGCCTGCTGCCCCGGACCGGAGCGCGTCTTCCAGTCTGCAGCCGCCTCTGGGCTCGGCTGGTGCTGCAGGGCATTGCATCGCTCTAGCCGCTCTGCGACAGGCAGACGCGGGGCTCTTCTGCCTCCAGACCCCCAGAGAGCAAGCACTGTGGCGCCGCTCCGAGTCTCCCTCAAGCTCTGCCGTCAGGTCGAGTCGGAGCTGCTCTCCCCTCCCCACACCCGATGCCACACTAAACCGGGCAGAGGTGCTCGCAGGAACGGCACTCAGCCTGGGGACGGCCTCCGCCAGACTCCTGTGGCGGGCTCTGATCCCTGGAACCCAACTGGAGGTGGGTCATCCTGACCGGAGGGTTAGCCGAAACCAGCGCACTTTCAATCCCCGAGCCAAGGCTCCTACCCCCGCTCCAAGCCCCCCAGTCCTCCGCCAGGGTGAGCCGCAGCGCGCGCAGCGGCCCCTCTTACCTGGAACGTCCAGGGCTGGAGGAGTCGCGGGACGAATGTGCAGCAGGAAGACAGGAGGAGGGACAGAGGAGAAGGAGGAGGAGAAAGGTGGAGGAGGAGAACCACCTCCAGCACGCGTCGGGTTTGTTGTGGTTCGCCTCTCCTGGACACGGAGCTGCGCCCACTGCCCGCAGTGGCTGGGGAGACGGAGGCTGCCTGCTGCTCACCTCTACCAGTCTACTAACAGAACACCGACTGGAGAGGAAAACGGCGCTGCCGCTGCTTGACGGCTGCCCTATTTCTGCTGGCCGGCCCAGAGCTGCGTGACGTCACTGTGTATAGGCCCCGCCCAACGGCTGACACCTGTACACTGCGCTGGTACCCGGGGGCCGTCCTGTAGCCGAAGCAACCAGCAACAACACCGATTCTCCCCCCTCAAAAACCTGTACACTTGGGATGGAGCAGAAATTTCTAGAAGCAGCCCATTAGAGAGACATCTCAAAAAGGGAGTGCTTTAGAAAGAGCCCCTGGGCCAGGAGTCCCTCCCCCTCCTCCAGAAACCGAGCTTCAAACTGCCTATTAATCTCCTGACGTTTGCACCAGTCTGGTTCTGCTCAGTTCGGGTCTGCATTCTCTGGCGTCCTAAAATCAATGGGAACCAGTTATGGGAGTATAGTTTCCCCGCGCAGTGTTGTCCTGGGGGGAGCACGACCCTTAGTTACAAACCCCACACAGAACCCTCCTCACCTCACTCATGCCTTTCTTTCCCCCCCTCACCCCCCCCCCCCGCTCACATTTTCGACACGCATTACTGCACATGTGATGGAACTGAGTCCAAGAGAAGGGAAGGGACCGGCTCAAGACCTTATTATAGTTCAACCAAACCAGAACTCCGTTCTTCCAACGGGCCCGTACTTTGTGCAACCTCCACTGAAGTCCCCTCGTGGCCTAGAGGCGACCCTGGATTCCTTGTGCCTTCCAGTGGCCTGCAAGTGATCACAATCCCCAGATGTCTCACCGTAGTCTAGAGGTGACCCTGCTTCTCAAAGGCTGTGTTGCTCTCCCCCCTTGCAAACTGTAAAACCTACCAAGCCAGAAAGGTGTGGACCACAGGAGCCAAGCATTTCTTAGCTGAAGAGTGCCATGAGGTGATGAACTTTCTACTCAGGAAGACAGTAAAAGGATTGTGCCTTCGTTCTAGGAAGAAGCACCCACATGAATGAAATCCTTAAAAGTATTGAGTTAACTGGGCAAAACCCTTTCCTGGGAGATGTGACCAGAGTTGGGACAATATTTCTTCACTGCTCCAGGAAGATCCTTGCTTAAGCCAAGAACACTAGTAAATATCTACAGGCTTTGGGAGAAGGCATTTCCTCATAAATACATACATTTTAAAAAACATTCTTCCTTGCATGCAATTCACACGTATCCCTTTTCCTATTTCTCTGTTCCTAGTCCTACCAAACAATCAATAAAAGATGCACTTGTACTCAGTCTGATTAAGTTGACAAATTCCCTGACGGTAGGGATTTTCCCCCCCTCTTTCATTTAAAATTGTTACTTGCTTAACAGTGGTGGGAATATATAAGATTTGGACCCAGGTCTTCAGACTACAAATCCAGTATGTATTCTACTGCTGCATATCCTGGTTCTTAATGAGCATTTGTTGAATTGAATTAGACTGAATTTTAAGTTGACAAGAATTTCAATAATTATAATTTCAGCTTTCTACTAACATGAACTTTAATAGCCCCAAGGAAGAGTACTGATTGGGAGCACAAAGTTGTAAAATAACCACACTTCTGATCTTCATTTTTAGTCAGGGATTCACCTGGAATCTCCTGGGTTCCCGACCTTGCCCTCTCCATCTCCAAACTTAATTATTTGCCCCAAGTAAGATTTCCTCAGGCCAGATTCTTTGCACATTTAAGGGTCACAATTAGCTAATCTGAATTGCTGTATCAGTCTTCTATTGAACATTTTTCCAAAGGTCTTCTGGGAACAGTATGTTGCCTCCACTATTCTAGAGAAGTGACTTTGAGGAACATATTGTTAAGCTGCCAATATTCCTCAAATTATAAAGTTCAATCAGACTTTTTGGGTTTGTTCCATCAAGCAACGGAGCCCCGCCATTGGACCATCTCTCTCTTGCTGCAAGAAATGATGGTTTATGGGGAGATATGTCTGAATATTAAAGACACCTAATCAAATCTAAAGAGAGGAAAAGGAAGACAGAATGGGAAGGAGAATAGAAAAAGGTAGCTTTAAGTAGAAGTCAGGAAATTAAGTCTTCATAATTCTTCCACTAACAATGTGTTTTTGTGCAAATTTCTTCATTTCTCTGGGCCTCAGTTTTCCTATATGTAAAACGAAGGACTGAATTAGATAATTTCTAAAAAGAACCCCTTCAGCTCTGACCTATACAAGCTTCTATTTTTTGCTACATTTTACTTTTCTAAAACGAATGACTGAGACCTAAGAGAAGATATTTTCTTCAACTGTTTTTGAGGAAGATATTATTTAAATTCAATTTTGGATGAGAAATAAGCCCTGAACTGGCCAAAAAGGAGATGAGAATAAGCGTTTGAGAGAAGAAGTGAAAGATAAACTATGAAAAAAATAATTTTGGACAGTTTTTATTCTTGCTCTTGAATTTCTTCTTAAGATCTCATGCAAGGAATAGGCAAAACTATCAGAATCAAGTTTGTCTGAAAAATCATTCTGACTTTTATTAGTGTTTTTTATATTTAAGCACAGCTACTATTTCTAGATTCAATTTCAATGACATAAAAAAAATCACTGTCTTTTATTCTGAAATCATGATTCAGGGTTATATGTAAATGAGGGCCATAGGATATTAAAAGTCTGGAGACTATATAGTTTAAAGAGGTGAGTAGGGACTAGAATTAACATTTACCCCTTTCCAAGGAACAGGTGGAAATGTATTTGTTGAGAACTATATGTGGGAAATGTTTTTCTGAGTGGTGTTAATACCAAGAGTGGGATATTACTTGACTTTGATGTTCTGGAAGAGTGGAACTGAAAGTCACTTTGGAATAGAAAAAATAAAGTGAGAATAACAAGGTTTTGTGAAGATTCATAAGATGCTAGTATATGTTGACACCTTAAGAGCCTCACTACCTTTTTTCTTCCTTGGACTTATTTACACAACACAAATTAGAAACTGCTTTAGGAATTGAACAATCTGCAGATTTTTCTACTACTCTCTCTGGAGCAAAACTTCTAAAACCTTTGTTCTCAAACCAATGATAAGATTGTACTAAAAGAGATCAAAGAAAAAATCAAAATGGAAAGCCAATTTTCCAAGGGTTAGTAAGAAGCAGGTAGGGTTGTCTAATTCAGAAAAAGAATTAAGAAGCCTTTGACATTTGTTTGTACAACTCTGTTTGTACAACTTCCAATAGCACCAAATTTAGTCAGAAAGCCTAGGTCTTAAGTATCATAGCTTTGAAAGAGGCATTATTCAACCCAACCAGTGAACCTTCTTTATGAAAAGGATCAACAAGTGACCCTCTAGTCTTTACTTTGAGACTTTTAATGAGGAAGAAACCATTATTTTATGAGACAACCTGGTCTACTTAGAACAATTCTACTTGGAAATTCTGCCTTTATTCCAAGCCTAAATTTATCCTTTTGCAACTTCTACTCATTTCTCCTAGTTCTGCCTTTTGAGGTTAAGCTGAAAAAAGTGTATTTCCTCTTCCACCACCTTTTCAAATATTTAAGTTTGCTATCAAGCTTCTATTAAGTCATGCATACAATGATAGTATGGATTAGAAAAGGTGACCTAGAAATACAAGTTTCTAAGATAAAGAAAAATCAATATCCATCAGCAACACTTTAAAAAAAAAAAAGCTGCAGAATTTTCATTGGTCTTCTTCCAGTCCTTTCCCCTACAACCTAGAAACAACAACAACAACAACAACAAAAAATCACCAAAAGCCAGTTTGGAGTTTTTGCCTGCCCTCAGTGCAGATCCTGACTATCAATAAATTGGAAGTGGATGGAGTTCAGGTTAGCAGAAGAAAGTTTAGTCTCTTAAGGATCACTTTTGTTTTTCCATAATTCTCCATTTTTTGGGAAAAAAAATAACCTACAGGGAGCTTAGACATTGTCATCTGTGTATCAGTGTCTTCTGATCATTCATCTGAACCACTCTTCCATAAGCTGAACTTCATAGGTGTCATTCAATTTTTATGACTATACCCTTAAACCTCTTTAAATCAGGAGATGTGAAAGGCTGGAAAAATGTAGCAGAAACCTATCCTGAAACCTCATGTAGTTCAGTCTTCCTATTTCTGCCCAAGTAATATTTTGGTAAATCTTTCAACAGAGCAGTGCATCTTATTAGTATTTATACTGCTCAAGTTTATGCTAAGTTTAAAAGATCTGTGAAGTGACAGAAGATTTGCTCCAAGTCTAATATTAACAGCAGATTTTTTTTTTTGCACTCATTTAATCCTATAAGAGGCAAAGTCAAATCGCATTAGACAGGCAGCAAATTTTCTGTTTACACACCCAATACACTTATCTGAAATCATTATTTTAAGCTTTGATTTCTAAGGGAAGGATATCCAATTTACAGATGAGGCATTTGGATGATATGGGGAAGTAACAGGGCATAGTATAAGAGCACCAAACTTCAAAATCAGGGAACCAGGATTCAAATCAAGTGTTGGTACTTACTAAACATGGAATTTTGGGCAAGTTATTTGATGTCTCTCAAAACTTTAGTTTCCTCATATGTTCAATGGAGATCATAATCCTTGCATTTATCTCATCAAGTTGCTTTAGGGACACATTCTCTAAATCTTAAAACATTATGCAGATATGATAAATTGTTTTGTAGTTTTCCAGAATATAGCAATGTTTTCTACAATGTAGTTGGTTAATATATAAATGATTAAAATGTCCATGGTCCCAAGGCCATGAAGTAAAGGAACATGCAGGGAATTTAATAAAATTAGTGTGCATTTAAAGTCATAGAGATAGGAAATTACATGTGAATGCAAAGGAGAGGAATCAGTAATGAAATCCTTAATCTACAAGACACAGAAACAAAAGTTGCTTCAAATTCACCAGGGTCTGTGGGTTTAAACCAGTAGCATAACCCAGACTAGAAAAAGACTAATAAAAGCGAGAAAATTAAGGTCAGCATAAAACCTATGGTACAATGGATAAAACAGTAGCCCTGAAGTCACAAATATCACCTCTGACACATACTTACTGTGAGACTTTGGGCGTCCTTTGCATAGGCTTCATTTTGCTCACCTACATTATAAGAAGGTCAGTCTGGGTTAGATTATCAGCTCTAGATTTATGATTCCATAAATAAATGTGAATAAGCAGAGTTTTTGAGAATCAAGAACAAATGGATAGAGAGGAAGAGATAAGAAATGGCAGGAAAAATGAGATGTGATTCTGAAATCAAGAACAGAAAAGAAAAATGTGGAACTGGCATTCTTTTCTTTGAAGGAAAAAAATAATCCATCACCAATGTTTAATAAAGCCATGTATTCAAACATCACATCAAATTGAAATGTTTAAATAATTTGTCAATCTTAAAAGGTTGTAAGTATAATATCAAATCAAATCCATTGCCAGCTAAATATATGCATTCATACATAAGCTTATATGTATCTAGGAATTAATACCTAATTCCCAGATTGTATTGACTCTTTCATTCTTCGACTTCAAGAAACATTTATTAAGCACCTACTTTGTGCAAAGTCTTATGCTACATCCTAGAAAGAATAAAAATTTCAGGTAAAACATAATCATTGCTTTCAGAGAGCTTATAGTCTGGTAGGGAGATAATATCTAAATACATAGAAAACTTCTATATTAAAAGATATATGAAAGGGGTAAACAAAGTACTATGCAAGTTTCCAGAAAGGTTCAATGCTACCTAAGGGAATCCAGAAAATATTTATGGATAAGCTATGCAAAAGATGGGAAAAATTTCAACAGGCAAAGATATAAGGGGCAAGGGAACATCACCAGTCTAAAGAAGAGGCTAGGGAAAAAAGGCCAAAAAATGAGACAGTTCAGGACATATGAGTCATGGTGGAAAGTCTAGGTTTTTTGGAGTGTAATGAACATGAGGGAGAACAGAAAGATATAAGGCAGTGATGTAAGTTGTGTCCCCTTTGACTTTTGGGGGGCTCTGAGATTTTGTGCCCCATTTCCAAGGAAGTTCTTGAGTTTCAAACTTTCCTCTGAAAGAGGCCTACCCTTCAGGGCAGTTAAGTGGTCTCATTCAGTTATGGTAGAACCCTCTATTGAGTTGAAGATTACTCAGGAACCATTCTCAGTTGCTTAAACTCCTAAAATAAGTAATCTCTTTTCAATTAGAGACTCCCAGTTAAGTAATTTCATTCATTTTTGAATTGAATTGAAGTCCCAGACAACTAATAAAAGACAACTCTGAACCCTGAATCTTCATGGAAGTCCTAAACAGGATTATGCTTGCCAAGGAAGCTGTATTTTTAGCAAATTGTCTTGCCAGGACTTTTTGCCCACTGGTGAAGATGTTCTCTTCTCAGTATTAACCTTTGTTCTTCCTAACAGGACTTTTTGCCCACTAAGAAATCTATCTTCCTAGCAAGCTGGCTTCTCGGTGCCAATAAATCCCTTTTTGGCACACAGATTTCAGTTTGCAAATGCTTTCATAAGAGAACTATGCTTCCAACCAGAAGGGATTTCCCACCCCACTTCTCTCACCTCTTCACTGCTACCACTAACCTTATCATTTGCACCTCATTACCAGGAAAAACAGAGTAGAACTAAATCTTAGATGGCCTTGAATGCCAGTATGAAGTTGATTTGGTTGACAAGTAGAAAATGCTAAAGAATGATTAGATTCCTGCTTGAAAATTACTCTGACTAAAAATCAGATTAGAAGAATAAAAGAAAGGTTTTAAAGACCAATTAAAAGGCTGTTAAAGTAGTTCAAACAGTAATAATGAACTATCTATACCAAGATGGTAGTGGGAATAGAAGAGGAATCTTGAAAGATTCAAGAAATAGTTTTTAAATTACTGGTCTATTTACTTAACTACTCTTATGAAGGGCTCTTGGGATATTAGAAATACAGAGATGGCTTGTAATTTCAATAATATTGAGAACTCCTCAGGTTCCTGCAGAACCTCCTGCAGTTTGGTTCTTTGTCTGTAAATTATAACTTCAAAGAGTTGCCAAGAGCACTGAGAGGTTGTAACGTGCCTAAGCTCACAAATCCATTATATGTCAGAGATAGGGCCTGAACCCAGGCCCCCTCAGATTCTAAGACAAGCTCTTCATCTATATTAATCACTCTTCCACCCCTAGAGCACACCAAACCCCTCAAAAGCATGAAGCTTACTAACTGGCCTTCCTGACCAAAATTCAAACACAAAAAGAATGTAATGTCAGATTCAACACCACCATAATAATTTAATCAAATTGGTGTCAGCTCATCCACAAATGATTTTAACATGCATACAAATACATTTAACAAACAAATATATTTACACACATTTGTAATATAAACAACCATATATCCAGAATCTCCAGCATGAGAAGCTCAAATAAATGACCAATATTTTTTCCAGTTTTATTAAATGTTGTGCATATAGTAGATATTCAATTGCTTAATCAATATGTTTCAAATTGAATTAGAGTTAAAAATAACATTTGTAATGATGACATTATCTATAGCTATAGTTAGCTGATTTTTAAAAGATCTTTGAAACATTTGGAAAATCTTTGAAAGCAAAATGCAGACTAAAAACCCTTCAGAAAAAAATCCTTCCTATACACATGTTTTAATGATCAATGATTCCATGGAAAATGAGATCATGGAGATAGTTTTGTTCAATGCTCTATTCAATATCAACATCAAACATAACACAACACAGAGAGATAATTATCAACATCAAGAAAATCACATTTTTATTTTATTGTTAAAATTATTATTATAGCTTTTTATTGAAAAAAATATGCATGGGTAATTTTCCAAAACTGATCTTTGAAAACACTTCTGTTCCAACTTTTCCCCTCCCTCCATCCTCTCCCCTAGATAGCAGTCAGTCCCATAAATGTTAAACATGTTAAACTATATATTAAATACAATATATGTATACATATTTATACAGTTATCTTGTTGAACAAGAAAAATCAGATTTAGAAAGAAGATAAAAATAAACTGAGAAGAAAAACAAAAATGCAAGCAAAGAACAACAGAAAAGGTACAAATTCTATGTTGTGGTCTACACTCATTTCCCAGTGTTCTTTTGCTGGGTGTAGTTGGTTCTGTTCATCACTGATCATTTGGACTTGATTTGGATCCTCTCACTGTTGAAGATCGTCACTTCCATCAGAATTGATGCTCATATATATTGTTGTTGAAGTTTGTAATGATCTCCTGGTTCTGCTCATTTCATTTAGCATGAGTTAATGTAAGTCTCTCCAGAGGTTCTGAAATCACCCTGCTGGTCGTTTCTTACAGAGCGATAATATTCCATGACATTCATATACCACAATTTGCTCAGCCATTCTCCAATTGATGGGCATCCATTCAATTTCTAGTTTGTGGCCTCTACAAAAAGGGCTGCCACAAACATTTTTGCACATGGGTCCTTTTCCCTTCTTTAAGATTTCTTTGGGATATAAGCCCAATAGTAACACTGCTAGATCAAAGGGTATGTGTAATGTGCAGTTGTCTCCAGAAGCTGCCGATAGCTCTCTGGGAGGAGATCTGCTGTGTCAACTCAAATCTCTCGCACAGATTCTTCTTCCTGTAGAGAACCGTTGTCTCCAGACAGTTGCTATTAACTCTGGTCCAGAGAAGTGATTTCCCTTCCTGCAGAGAGCTGCCTCAAATCTGGTCTAGAGCAGAGACTCCCTTTTTCCTAGAACATAGGGTGGTCATGACCTTGAAACATAAATCCATCAATATGGGAGGCATTACACATAATTACATAGGTTACATAAACACATAGTAACATAGTAATATAGTAACATAACATATGCTAGAAGTATGTAACAAATAACATGATCAAATAATCATAAATTGAGAATTTATAAATGTCCATAAGTCCATTGTCCATTAGTCTCATCTTGTGTTAGGAAATCCAATGATTCCTGCTGGCTTTAAAGTTCTTTAACAGTCTTCTTATTAGCCATGCTCTTTCAGTGTCAGATGTTTCTTAGATTTTCTCCTTTGTTTTAAGGTCTTTCTCTTTTTCTATCTCTCTCTGATGAACAAGACGAATACGACTTGTTGGCACCCATCTGATTCCTTCTCCATCTGAAGAAATACAAGCAAACCCTCTCCCCCAGGCAGTTAACCTATCTGGTCCCTTCCATTCACCACTTTCTGGGACTCTCCACATCACCTGGCGATTATCTAAGGACAGTGGAGCTGCTCGCACTGGGCACTGTCCTTCTGGTGGGTTATAAAACCTGTCTGCTGGAGCCAGTGCATCTTTGTCAAAAATTAGAAAATTAATGGTATAGAGAACTAAATTTAGAAGTTCCCTAGGGCTACCTGTGGCTCCCCCTTTCTTTTGTTTTTGGAGGAGTGTCTTAATGTCTCTGTTTCTTCTCTCTACTATTGCCTGACCTTGCAGATTAAAAGGTATTCCAGTAATGTGTAATATCTTATACTGTGCACAGAAGTGTGCAAAATGTTTAGAACTATATGCAGGTCCATGTTTTTATTTCTTGTGGCACACCCATAATTGCAAATGCTTGGATAAGGAATTTAGTGACCACTTGGGCTGTCTCTTTTGCTGTTGGCACTGCAAAAGTGAATCCTGAAAAGGTATCTACTACCACGTGGATGAAAGACAGACGACCAAAAGATTTATAATGGGTCACATCCATTTGCCAGATTTCTTTGGGTCTCAAACCACGAGGATTCTTCCCTGGAGGGAGTGTAGGAGCGTGGAAAGGAAGACAAGCTAAGCTGTACAGCTTTTTACTATGCTCCTAGCTTCCTCTCTTGTGATTCCAAATTGGAAATGTAAAGCTTGAGCAGCCTGATGATATTTAGAATGAGATTCTTGTGCTTCCTGAAATAAAGGACTACTGGCTAACATGGTTAGAAGGCTATCTGCCTTTGAATTTTCATCAAAAATAGGACCTGGAAGGCCATTATGTGAGTGGACATGCAAGATATAAATCTTGCTCTTGAAGTTCCTTAAAGAGGTGATAAATATTAGAGGCTACAAATTTTATTTGGGCTGTGGCAATTCTTTGTACTACACCTACTGAATAGGCTGAATCAGTAATTATATTTACGTCTCCTGGGTAATAAGTAAGAGCTAGCATGATAGCAAATAATTCATTCTGTTGAGTGGACTGAAAAGGAGTCCTGACTACTCTCTTTATGGTTAAATCATGAGAGTATACAACACAAATATTTTCTTTGGAGCCATCTGTAAAGACTGTTGGTCCTTTAAGAGGAACCTTAGAAACTTTTCTTCAAAATTCCATCACCAATTATGTAGTAGCCAGGTTATCTTTAATGGAGATCCATGTGCAAAATTTGGAGCTGCGGCCAATAAAATTTGCCATCCTGGGATGGTCTCAAAACATACATTAATTTGTGCATTAGTATAGAATGTGTATATTTTTTTAGGATATTCCAGATAATTGTATTACTCTCTTAATTGCCTTTAATAAAATTATAGCCACAAGCACTGGATAAGGAGTAAGGCTTTGTTCTGGTTGTGCTGGGTGGTTCACCCACTCAATCACACTGTCTCCTTGATGAAGGACTGCTGTGGGTGCCTCTTTTGTAGCAAAAACTGATATTTCCAAGTGTTTTTGAGTGACTCTTTCAATTACATTGGATAAAGCCAGTTCAACTTCTCTCAAAGCCTCTTGTGCTTCTTTTGTAAGCTGGCGTGGTAAATTTAAAGCACTGTCTCCCCTTAAAATGTCAAATAGAGGTTGCAGTTGATTGGTAGTTAAGCCTAACACTAGACGCATCCATTGGATATCTCCTATTAATTTTTGGAAATCATTTAAGGTGTTCAACTTCTCTGTTCTTAAAGAAAGCTTTTGTACTGTAAGTGTCTTAGGATATACTTCATATCCTAAATATTGAAAAGGAGCATGTCTTTGAATTTTTTCTGTAGCTATATGCAGTTTGTAGTACATTAGTGTTTCCATGGTCTTTTGTAGACATACTTCTAACATTTGTTCCTCAGGTGCACATCCCAAAATATCATCCATATAATGTAACAATATTACTTTTGGAAAGGCTTTTCTTACTGGAGCAAGAGCAGCAGCAACATGCATTTGGCACATAGTAGGTCTGTTTTTCATTCCCTGTGGCAAAACTGTCCATTCATATCTTTTATAAGGCTCAGCCAAATTAACACTAGGCACTGAAAAAGCAAATCTTTTCATATCCTCCTTATCTAGAAGGATAGAATATAGAGGCCATTCTCTTGGCAACTGAGTAGGAGATGGAAATCCAGGCTGAAGAGTTCCCATAGTTTCCATCTGTTCATTTACTCCTCTTAGATCAGTTAACATCCTCCATTTCCCAGATTTCTTATTCACCACAAATACTGGGGAATCCCAAGGACTTAGAGAAGGCCGCAAGTGTCCTTGGTCAAGTTGTTCATTCCCTATGTCTAATAAGGACTGAATTTTATCACTTCTTAAGGGCCACTGTTCTACCCACACTGGTGAATCAGTCTTCCACTGAATAGGAACCAGTGAAAGTGCAGGTAGGCCTTCAACAGCAGCCCTGCCTAAAAAGCCGAAGTGCTTATTTGTAATCCTATCTGCTGTAAAATGTCTCTTCCCCACAGATTGATGGGGATTTTTTCAACCACAAAAGGAGTAAAAACTCCTGTTTCACCTTCAAATATCCATCTGAAAGGTCTAGCACTAACTTCTGCTACTATTGATCCTCCTACCCCAGACTTGTAGGTGTCTGCCTTAATCTTTGGCCAGTGACTGGGCCAATTGGCATCTCTAATAACTGTACGATCTGCACCCATGTCTACCAATCCTTCAAATGGTATTCCATTTATATAAATAATAAGCATAGGTCGGTCAGCTGTCACAGCTGCTCTCCAATATATTCCTGGATTTTGTTCATTGGAGTCAGAATCTAGGCGACTATCACCAGGTTGCTTATTAGGGGTACATAACAATAAGCCTGATGATAAATCACACATTGTCTACCTGTGTTAGTGACTGGGATATTGGCTACACGTTCTCCAGTTTCCCACATCAGTGTATGGATGGACACTGTTTTGTAGGCACTCTCAGAAGGTGAAATGGTCAAGCCTACTGTGCCTGGAGGCAAAGGATCCATAGGCTCAACAGGAACAGATTTCATTTCTCCTGGGAGTATCTCAGTAGTTTCTACTGCACACAATTCTATTTTTCCTAATTTTAATCCCTTTCTTCCATCTGATTGCCTTTTGGCTGATTGATCATGTCTTTAAATTTCTCTGGATGTAACCTTGGCTGCCATCATGCCCCACTTGGGGGGCTGAAGCTGGGCCCACCTCTCATTTCCCTGGGTCAATATATATTTGGAAGCCCAATAGAGACCCTTGTGACATTTTGGACATGGAGTTTTAGGTCTTCTCTCACCCTGCCTTCTCACTGTATCTCCATATCTACACTGAGCTCTTAGATGTCCAATTTTTCCACATTGAAAACATCGCCGAGTTTCTCTAGAAGTCCCTTGCCAGGAGGGACCCTGTCTTTCCACGTTCATCATTGTCCGGGTGTAAAAAGCATTTGTTCCCACTGTAGCACAGCGTCTTATAATCTCCTCTAAAGGAGCATGTTTGTCTAATCCCCATATAATTCTTTTGCAAATCTCATTGGCATTTTCCTTAGCCAGATGTCTGGTCATTATTTCTGTAGCTACATTTTCTCCAATAGTTCTTTTGACAGCAGTTTGCAAATGTCCCACAAAATCTGCAAAAGGTTCATTGGGACCTTGCTCTATTTTAGTGAAAGCCTCACCATGATCTTTCTGTCCAGGGAGGACACCCCAAGCTTTCACTGCAGCCTTAGCAATTTGCTCATATATTGTTATGGTATAATTAATCTGTTCTGAATTCTCTCATACTGACCTTCACCAGCTAAGTGCTCAAAAGTGAATTTTGTGTTAACTCCTATTTCCAAATTGCATCTGATTTGGATTTTACATAATTCATGAAACTCCGCAAGCCCTAACAAATTTTCTCCAGGTTCTAGGCATGTCCTTGCTATGGATTTCCAATCATTCGGGGTTAGGACTTCATAAGACAAACTATCTAGTAACATTTTAACATAAGCTGATGTAGCCCCATAAAGGGTACAACCTTTTTTCAAATCTTTAATTTTATTCAAATCTAAAGGTGCATATTTTCTCCTTTTATGACCTACAGAGTCAATATCCTCAATCACAGGATATGCATGTATAAAATCACATATATCCTGTCCTTCTCTCTTAGCTTTAACCATTGCTTTTTCTATTCTTGTCATAGGCTTAGGCTGCTTCACAGGCAATTCTGTTTGTGTTTCTGCCTCTTCCCTTCCTTCTTCTTCCTCCACCTCTGAAGGTGGAGTAGATGTGGGCCCCTCAATAATCTGCTGTCTAGGCGGGGTTGAAGCTTCTTCAAGAGAATTAGAGTCATCACACCCTAATTCCTCATTTTAAATCCCTTTGCTCTTGGACAATATCTTGATCTTTCCTTTTTTCCTCACACTTCCTCTTCTGTTCATTTTTAAAACTTTTCTTTCTCCTACAACTTGCTTGATAGCTTAAGGCTAATTTAACTATGTTGTAGATATAAAATACCTTTGCAGAAATTGAATGAGGCCCATTTTTTGCATGAAATTCTCTCATTTCAAATCCCACTAGCTTCCAGTTATCTACATCTATTTTTTCTTCCTCTAAGAACCAAGGGGACGTGCGTCTTAATGCAGCCAAGAATTTAGCAATCTATACCCAGATTACAAGTAAACTCTGCTCCTCAATTATCTTAATTATATTCTCTATAGTACCACTCCTGAATGGGGGTGGAGCTGAGGCTGCCGCTGGGGCTGAGGCTGAGTCGGCTGAGGTCAAGGGATTGTCTTTAGCTAACATCTGCCCCATTTCAGCTAAAAGAGATTGCTGGTTTAGCCCTTAACAAGTTAATTTCCTTATTTATCTATTAGAACATTCACTTAATCTTTAACAAAGTTTCCTTGTTACGGTTCTGGGTCAGAGAGACTGAGATCTGGATCAGAGGCTTTTCTGCTGGAATCAGGATTGTGTCTGTCCCTATTCAGGTGCCAAATTGCTATGGTCCAGTCTAGCTCCTCTGAAGGGCTCAGAATAAGTCCTTAAATGCAAAGGTCTGGGCTAGCTCCTCTGAAGGGCTCAGAATAAGTCCTTGTCAGGATAAGCAAAAGTCCTTACCCCACTTTGGGCGCCAATTTGTAATGTGCAGTTGTCTCCAGAAGCTGCCGATAGCTCTCTGGGAGGAGATCTGCTGTGTCAACTCAAATCTCTCGCACAGATTCTTCTTCCTGTAGAGAACCGTTGTCTCCAGACAGTTGTCATTAACTCTGGTCCAGAGAAGTGATTTCCCTTCCTGCAGAGAGCTGCCTCAAGTCTGGTCTAGAGCAGAGACTCCCTTTTTCCTCCAGAGCTGCCCTCTTTATCCTCCCGGAGAATGGGCGTGCAAGGGCTTCTGGGAAGAATTACTTCAACCAATGAACTTGCTCCTCCTAAGCATGCAAGCTCTTCCCCAGGAAAGGCCGGAACTAGAGAATTGTCAAGTACAGACTTAGCACTTAGTAAGAACTAATATCTCATTATCTCATTAGCACTTAGTAAGAACCTAACAGGTATGCATAATTTTTTGAGCATAGTTCCAAATTGCTCTCCAGAATGGTTGGATACATTCACAATTCCACCACCAATGTATCAGTGTCCCAGTTTTCCCACATCCTCTCCAACATTCAGCATTAACTTTTCCTATCATCCTTGCCAATGTGAGAGGTGTATAGTGGTATTTCAGAGTTGTCTTAATTGTTTTTCTCTGATCAATAATGATTTGGAGCATCTTTCCAAATGTCTAGAAATAGTTTCAATTTCTTCATCTGAAAATTGTCTGTTCTCTACATATTTTGAAAACGAGGCCTTTATCAGAACCTTTGACTGTAAAAATATTTTCCTAATTTATTGCTTCCCTTCTAATCTTGCCTGCATTAGTTTTGTTTGTATAAAAACTTTTTAACTTGATATAATCAAATTTTTCTATTTTGTGATCAATAAGGATTACTGGTTCTTCTTTGGTCACAAATTCCTTCCTCCTAATACAGAGAGGCTTGGAGAGACTTACATCAACCGATGCTGAGTGAAACGAGTAGAACTAGGGGATCATTATACACTTCAACAATGATACTGTATAAAGATGTATTCTGATGGAAGTGGATATCTTCAACATAGAGAAGAGCTAATACAATTCCAATTGATCAATGATGGACAGAATCAGCTACATCCAGAAAAGGAACACTGGGAAATGAGTGTAAACTGTGAGCATTGTTGTTTTTTTTTTTTTTTTTTTTTTTTTGTTTTGTTTTGTTTCTCTTCCCAGATTATTTTTACCTTGCAAATACAATCCTTCCTTTGCAACAACAACAACAACAAAATTCGGTTCTGCACATATATATTGTACCTAGCATATACTATAAGATATTTAATATGTATGGGAATGCCTGCCATCTAGGGGGGGGTGGAGGGAAGGAGGGGAAAAACTCAGAACAGAAGGGAGTACAAGGGATAATGTTGTAAAAAAAAAAAAATACCTATGCATATATACTGTCAAAGAAAATGTTATAATTATAAAAATTAATAAAAAAACAAAATTAAAAAAAATTCCTTCCTCCTCCAAAGGTCTGAGAGGTAAACTATTCTATGTTCTTCTAATTTATTTATAATTTCATTCTTTATGCCTAGATGAGGAACCCATTTTGGTGTACAGTGTTATGTGTGGATCAATGCCTAGTTTCTGCCATACTAATTTCCAATTTTCCCAGCAGTTTTTGTCAAATAGTGAATTCTTATCCTAAAAGCTGGGGTCTTTGTGTTTGTCAAACACTAAATTATTATAGTTATTGATTATTTTGTCCTATGAACCTAATCTATTCCACTGATCAACACTCTATTTCTTAGCTAATACCAACTGGGTGTTCTCTTCTCTAAATTGTAATGTTCTCTGGGAGCAGATTTTTTGGGGAGCTTCTGGAGGCAGCTTTAGTTTCAGTTCAGTTCAATAATTCCAAATGCATCCAGGAGTTAAAGTCCAAATCCTTTATTGTGTCCTTCAAAGTCTTGTCTCTTTTCCTAGGGCCCAGTTAGTTTTAGTAGAGACCTATTTCTCTCCTTGATTCCGAGAGCTCTCTCTGAATGGCTTTGAAAACAAAGGTTTGTCCTTCAGCCTCCAGTCAGGTTCAGCCTCTCATCTTCCCAATGTCTCCAGCCTGCACAAAGGTCAAAGTTGGAATGAATCTTGAATCCTCCTCCCTAAAAGTGAGCTTTGAGCTTCTGACTTGTGAATCTCCCAGAAGTCCAAGAGTGGGCTTGTCCTTTTGTGAGCTTGTGAACTCCTCTTTATATATTTATATATGCTCTCTAAAGGTGTGAGTGTGTGAATTAAAGTGTGAACTCCTTTAAAGGTGTGAACTCCTTTAAAGGTGTGAACTAAGTACATAAGCATTGTCTCTATCAGTGACTTAGACCCTTGTTTCAAGTTCTGGCCCATAATAGGTTTTGGTGACCTCTGCTTTTTTTTTTTTTTTTTTTTTTTTTTTTTTTTTTAATAATTTTTTGTTTTTTTTTTTATAATATTATCCCTTGTATTCATTTTTCCAAATTATCCCCCCCCTCCCTCTACTCCCTCCTCCCGATGACAGCAATCCCATACATTTTACTTGGTTACAATATAACCTAGATACAATCATGTGTGTAAATACCATTTTCTTGTTGTACAATAAGCATTAGATTCCGAAGGTACATGTAACCTGGGCAGACAGATATTAGTGCTAACAATTTACATTCATTTCCCAGTGTTTCCTCTGCTTTTTATATAGTTTTAGATCTGGCACAGCTAGACCACCTTCATTTGATTTTTGTTCTTCCAGAAGAATTTTGTTGTTATATTTTCTTGGTCATTAAAATAGTTTCTCGGGAGTCTAATTGGTAGTTTAGGTAGTATTCTCATCTTTATATATTCACTAGACCTATCTAAGAACACTTAATATTTTTCCAATTGTTTAGATATGACTTTATTTGTGTAGAAAGTGTTTTGTAGTTTTGCTCATATAGTTCCTGACTTCCCTTGGCAGATAGATTCCCAAATATTTCACATTATCAGCAGTTATTTAAATTGAATTTCTTTTTGTATCTCTTGCTGTTGAATTTTGTTGGTGATGTATAAAAATGCTGATGATTTATGTGGATTTATTTTGTATCTTGCAACTTTGCAAAAGTTGTGGATTATTTCTATAGCTTTTTAGTAGAATCTCTGGGGTTCTCTAAGTATATCATCATATCATCTGCAAAGAGTGATAATTTGGTTTCCTCATTACCTTCTCTAATTCCTTTAATCTCTTATTGCCAAAGCTAGCATTTCTAATACAATATTGAATAGTAATGGTGATAGTGGGCAACCTTATTTCACTTCTGATCTTATTGGGAATGGTTCCAGTTTCTCCCCATTACATATGATGCTTATTGGCAGTTTTAAATAGATGCTACTGACTATTTTAAGGAAAAGTCCATTTATTCCTATACTCCTAATATAGTGTATAGTATACTCCTAGTGTTTTTCATAGGATTGGGTGTTGGATTTTATCAAATGCTTTTTCTGTATCTATTGAGATATGTTTTTTGTTAATTTGATTATTGAGATAGTGAATTATGCTAATAGTTTTCCTAATATTGAACCAATCCTGCATTCCTGGTATAAATCCTACTTGGTCATGGTGTATTATCCTGGGCATGATTTTCTGTAATCTTTTTGCTAATATTTTATTTAAGATTTTTGCATCAATATTCATTAGGGAGATTTGTCTATAATTTTCTTTCTCTGTTTTCATCCTACCTGGTTTAGGTAACAGCACCATGTCTGTGTCATAAAAGGAGTTTGGTAGGAGTCCTTCATCCCTATTTTTTTTCAAATAGTTTATATAACATTGGAGTTAATTCTTCTTTAAATGTTTAGTAGAATTCACATCCATGGTCCTAGAGATTTTTTCTTAGGGAGCTGATTAATAGTTTGTTCTATTTCTTTTTCTGAAATGGGACTATTTAAGCTATTTACTTTATCCTCTGGTAATCTGGGCAGCCTGTATTTTTGAAGGTAGTCATTCATTTCACTTAGGTTATCAAATTTATTGGGCAAAATAACCTGATTATTGCTCTAATTTCCTCTTCATTAGTGGAGAGTATTCCCTTTTCATTTTTAAGACTAACAATTTGATTTTCCTCTCCTTTTTCTAATCAAATTTATCAAAGGTTTATCTATTTTGTTGGTTTTTGCATAAAAACAACTCTTAGTTTTATTTATTAATTAAATAGGTTTTTTTTTTTCAATTTTATTAATTTCTCCTTTTGTTTTTAGAATTTCAAGTTCAGTATTTGATTGGGGAATTTTAATTTGCTCTTTTTCTAGCTTTTTAAGTTGCAAGTCCAATTCATTGATCTTCTCTTTATTTTATGCAAGTAAGCCTCTAGAAATATAAAATTTCCTCTTATTATCACTTTGGCTTCATCCCACAAATTTTGGTAGGTTGTCTCATTGTTGTCATTCTCTTGAGTGAAATTATTGTGTCTATGATTTGCTGTTTTTACCTATTCATTCTTTAGGATGAGATTATTTAGTTTCAAATTACTTTGTGGCCTATTTTCCCCTGGATTTTTGTTGAATATAACTTTTATTGATTGTGATCTGAAAAGAACACATTTACTATTTCTGCCTTTCTTGCATTTAATTTTGAGGTCTTTATCCTAATATTTGGTTAGTTTTTGTATAGGTTCCATGAGCTGCCGAAAAGAAAGTATACTCCTTTCTGTCTCTATTTAGTTTTCTCCAAAGATATATCATATCTAACTTTTCTAGTGTTCTATTTACCTCTTTAACTTCTTTCTTATTTATTTTGTAGTTTGGTTTATCTAGTTCCGAGAGTACAATGTTGAGATCTCCCACTATTATAGTTTTGCTGTCTATTTCTTCTTGCAGCTCTCTTAACTTCTCCTTTAGGAATTTAGATTCTATGCCACTTGGTACATATATATTTAGTATTGATATTGCTTCATTATCTATGCTACCCTTGAGCAAGATATAGTGCCCTTCCTTATCTCTTTTAATTAGATCAATTTTTGCTTTTACTTGATCTGAGATTAAGATGGCTACCCCTGCTTTTTTGACTTCACCTGAAGCATAGTAGATTCTGCTCCAGCCTTTTACCTTTACTCTGTGTGTATCTCCCTGCTCCAAGTGTGTTTACTGTAAACAACATATTGTAGGATTCTGGCTTTTAATCCAGTCTGCTATATACTTCTGCTTTATGGGGAAATTTGCCCCATTCACATTTATGGTTAAAATGACTAATTCTGTATTTCCTGCCATCTTGTTAACCCCAGATTGTGCTTTTCTCTTTCCTTTCCCCCTTACCCCTCTCCCCAGTATTAAAACTCTCTCTTTAGAATTCCTCCTTCCCCCCACCCAGAGTCCTTGCCCTTTCCTTAAACTTTTTCCTTACAATTTCTGTATTCCCTTCTACTTAGCCTACTCTTTCCCTTTTTGCTATTCCCCTCCCACTTTTCAATGAGATGGGAGAAGTTTCTCTGTAAACCAAATAGTTCTAATATTTTATCTTTGAGCCAATTCTGATGAGAGTAAGATTCACATTATGGTTATCCCCCTCCCTTCTTTCTCTCAGATATAATAGGTTTCCTTTGCCTCTTTTTAAGATGTAGTATCTCCACTTTTACCTTTTTTTTGGTGCAATTTCCTTTCCACCTCTAGATCCTTTTTTATATTATAACAGTAAAATCAAATTATACATGTACTCTTTATGTATACTCATAACAGAAATATGATTCTCAAGAGTTCTTTTTACCTTTTTATGCTTCTCTTGGGATTTAGCTCTGGGGTTTTTTTTTTTTTGTGTTTTTTTGTTTGTGTTGTTTTTTTTTTTTGTCAGAAATAAAAGGAATTCACCTATTTTATTGAATGTCCAAATTCTTCCTTGAAAGAAAATGCTCAGTTTGGCTGGGTAAGTTATTCTTGGCTATATACCAAGTTCCTTAGCCTTTCAGAATATTCCAGGCCCTTTGATCCTTTAAAGTGGAAGCTGCTAGATCCTGAGTAATCCTTATTGTGGCTCCTCTGTATTTGATTTTTTTTTTTCTGGCTGCTTGTAGTATTTTTTTCCTTAGTTTGATAGTTCTGGGATTAGCTGCAATATTGCTTGGAGTTTTGGTTTTGGGATCTCTTTCAGTAAGTTATGGATGAATTCTTAAAAGAGTCTTATGTGCTGGGGACCAAATAATATCCACCTTTAGGCTTTCACCTAGAGACAAACTGTTTTTAGTCTCCTCAGGGTTTAATCTTTGTGGTTGATGTTAAGAAACATTCCCTATTGAACTAAAAGAACTACAGGGAAGGTTCAGGATAGCTATTCATAGAATTATAGTTTGGGGGACTTCAAAATCATTAGACCAAATGCTTCATTTTATGGATTAATATCAGAGTTCCAAAGAAGTAAAACAACTTGCTCAGATAGCAAGGTATTAATTTAAACCCCAACTTCTCTGGCTTCATATCTAGGACTCTTTTGTCTCTTCCCATATTTTCTTGTCTTCAGTATTGGGTAACATGCTTCTTGCTATTATTGCATAGAATTCTAAACAGTCAGGGTTTTAAGGAAACTTTCAAATCATTTTGTCAAACTTATTCATTTGATATAAAAGAATACTAAGGCCCAGAGAAAGGAAGGATTTTATTCCAAGTATATATCAAATTAGTAGAAGTTCTAGTATTATTGCTTCTTAAGATAGAATTGTCTCCATTAACAAAGCATGTGTCATGACATTCAAGGGGGTCGGTCAAGGGTTAAACCAGTTTCCTTTTGGGAATCTCAAAAAAAAGCTTTGAAAGGAGATTTAACTCTGTTGAGGAATACCCCATTGACTCAGTAGGAGGTAGCAGGAGAAAAGGCACTAGAAAGACAAAACAAAAAGAAACAAAATGAAACAAAGAAAAAGTGGGGAATAGTTAAGGCAGACTGCCTTCTTCCCAATTTTCCAAGAACTGGTTCTGATCCTCCACAATATTTTCTTGCCATACACAAACTGAGAAAGATGACTGACATCCTGGAAAGGTAGGCTTTCATATATATTTTTATATATTTGGCCAGGAGTGATAGTAAATCCCAATTTTTGTTTATTAAACCTTTATGAGAATTCAACTAGATGTCCATAGTGGATTAGTAGCCTTGGAGTCAAGAAGACCTGAGTTCAATGCATCCTTGGACATTTTCTGTGTGATTTTGGGCTAGTTATTTATCTTCTGACTTTCTATTTCTTTCCTATGTAAACTTCAAGGTATATAAGCAGTTTGCTCATCTATAAAGTGAGCTGGAGAAGGAAATGGAAAGTACCTACTAGAGAAGTTGTTAATGGAAACAACTCTGCTCTAAGAACCAACTAAGGGACCTGCATTTTAATTCTAAAACTTCTACTAATTTGATATATGCTTGGGATAAGATTCTTCCTTTCTCTGGGTCTTAATATTCTTTTATATCAAATGAATAAGTTCGACAAGATGACTTGAAAGTTTCTTTCAAATCGACTCAATTGGAATTTTATTTTGCAATTCTATTTGACTCACAAAGAGTTAAACACAACTGAAATAATTGAGCAACAAATAAATGCTTGTTTCCTTCCTTCTGTATTTCTTTCTTTCTTTAAGAATTCTTTCTATAAGATACAGTGGTTTGGATGCTGGATTCAGAATTGGAGAAGTTTATATTAAAATTTTGCCTCAAACACTTTACTAACTATATGACTCTGAGCAAAGCTTTTAATCTGTTTGGGGTTCAATTTCCTCACATGTAAAATGATGTCATTGTATTCACTAGCCTCAGTCAAGATGCTAGGAGAAATCCTAATAGAATCTTGACACTTCTAAGACCTTTTCTAGTTCTAAATCTATGAATCTATGTAGCTAGGAAGCATCCTAAAAAAGAGAAACCAGAATTAATAAATTGACTGCAAAAACTGAGCACGTTTAGCTTGAAGAAGAGAAGATTTAGAGGAACAAAATAACCTAACTTCAACTTGAAAGACATCATATAGAAGAGGGATTATACTTGATCTGCTTAGCCACAGAAAACAGAGCTATGGGCAGAAGAGGCCAGAGGCCAGAAGTACATCTCTCCCTAATGTAAATAACAATTAGAGAACTTGGAATGGGCTGCCTCTGCAGGTGGTAAGCTTCCTATTCTAAAAAATCTTTAAACAGAGGCTGGATGACCACTTGTTTAGGGATGTTGTAAACAGCACTTCTGTTCATATACTGACTGTACTAGATGACATCTGAGGTCCCATCTAATTTTGGAATTCTGTGAATGAATGATCAGGATTATTATTTCCCCCCCTCCTTTTTTACTGTATTGATTCCTTTCATACTGCAAATATATTAATAGTGTGCACACTTCTCTGAGCTTTCCTTTTAAGCTAAACCAATTTCAGACTGATGTTCTAAATAGGAAGTCTTTATGCATGTCATAGAATAATCCTTTTAGACTTGGAAGGGAATTTAGAACTCATTAAGCTTAATTCAATTTCTCCATCTTAGAGATGGGAAAATTGAGGCCCAGAGAATTTCCCTCTGGTTTTACTACTAGAGCTAGAATTTGAAGCCAGGACATGTGATTCTAAATTGGATGCTTTTGTCCTACTTAAACTGACTGTTTTACTAATACTGAGATTCTTTGAGAAAGTTCCAGATTTGTGATTTGCTCAGAGGCTTCTGATTGCCCAGAGAAATTGGTAAAGCCAGAAAGATAAGACATAAAGCATTCATCAACATGGTATTTTAAAGCACTTTTCTCACAGATACTCTCAATCCCATTTTACAAATGAGAAAACCCAAGCTTAGAGATTTTAAATGACTCTGCTTATGCTCATATAGCTAGCATGTGTCAGGAGCTATATTGGAAGTCAGGGGTCCTAATTTTATGTCTTAGCATGATTTCTATGACATGAAGCTGACTCTCTTTGCAGAAGAAAACAAAAGAAAATGATTGCTCTCAAACATTCCCCAGGCAACTTTAATGATAATAATAGTCTAAAAAAAAGTCTAATAATTCATTGAGCACTCCTATGTTTGGAATGAGGAATTAAGCAGTGCACTATCTTATCATTTCACCTTCCAAGTGTCTAATCCTTTTTATAGATGTTCTTATTAGATGTTCACTATACCATGAAAGCTAGGCAAGGTTGAAATTCATCTTTTTTTTTTCCCCCTAAAATAAATATCTATAGAGTACTATAAGCAGGATATTCTAGAAGGTACCAAATAATATTGAGGAAGTCCTTTCCTCCATAGATCTTATACATAACTCTAGCTGTGGAAAACGGTTAAGGACAAAATCTCAGGTAAGCACATGATGATTAGAAAATGACAACAGGCATGGGAAGGTAAAATGAGTTCATCCTTAGACCTGAGCCCTAGCTGGCACTATTTCCCTATAACTTCTTATACCACTGCTCAAATGGTACTCAAAAAGGATAGGCAGTATTGCATATTAGAGGTAAATTCTTAGTACAAGTTTGTCTACATTGTTGCATCTTGAATTTAGAGACTTCCAAATAATTCATTCTTTAATAAAGTTGTAAAGATAGTGAAGATGAGATTTTCTTTTACTTTTAGATAGGCTTTAAGAAAATGTAATACTCAAAAATACAAGCTAAAAATGAAATGCCTAGGGATTCTATCAGTCGTGATGGAAACTCCATGAAGACTTGAGTTTGATATATGGGACTACCTGTCAGATTTAGGGGAGGGAGTGAAGGGAAGGAAGGGAAAAGTTGGATGGGAGGTTTTTTGCAAGGGTCATTGTTGAAAAATTACCCATGCATGGGTTTTGTCAATAAAAAGCTATTAAAAAAAAAAAAAGTTTGGATTCTGCTTTAATAGTAATTAATATAGCAAAGTGAATGATCATGGGCAAGTAAGAAAACCTTCCAGATTCAGTCTTCTCACTTATGAAATAGGGATAATTATACCACCAGGTGACCTCTAAAAATGATTTTTGAAGAATTTAAGATACAGTATTTAAGAATTGGAAAAATTTAAAGGGGTCTTTCTAACCTTAAATCAGGGATGTGAAGAATTAGGTTCATAAACAGATTAAATGCCTGATATTCATCCTTTGTTTTGAAGACCAAAGACATCACTAGGTGATGTCTTGACTTGTGAGGGAATTGGATCTAAGTGAAACAGAATTGCACAAAGTCATCAGTCTCACTCTCCCTTCCAGTCATCAAAGTCCAATGGTAAGACAAAAGTTAGGATGACTTGCAGCAGCCCTAGATACAATGAATGACCTTGGTGTCTTCAATATCTAACCAATCTCTAAGTACTCCACAGCACCTTCTTCAACAGCCTTCATGGCCATTGGAGCAGATTGTTCTCATCTGCTTTCTCTGCCTGGGAAGGGAATAAATTAAATCTTCAGGCTAATTTTTAGTTTCTAAAAGAGCTTGTTCTCTAGAAGCCAAGGCTTACTCCCTCACACTTCTGGTAACTAAAGGATTCTTCTCCTTATGGAGAAAAAGCAGCCAAGGAGTTTTTCCTAGGCAGATTATTGGATTATGAAAGCTGTATGAAGGAACTATATAGTAATGCTATATCTTAAAGGAGAGAAAGTAGAGTCCAGACTTTCCTTTATGGAAACTAAAGATCAAACTCAGAGAGGAGTAGAAAGAAGCTCCATTACCTTTATTCTTGATGGAACAATACCTTGAAGTGACTATGATATGAATTGAGAAGTCCTGAAGTCATAATAAGACTGAAAGGTGTGACCCAGGAAAGACTATGAACCTGGCAGACAGTAAATTCCACTCTCTACCAGAACACTATGGCATCAGCTGTATAATGAAGACATTAGCAGTATCAACTATAAATTGCATCTCCATTAATGAACCCTAACTCTTCATATCCTCTAGCCCAGGCCTTCTTAAACTTTTTTCCACTCAATATTTCTTTTTGCCTGAAAAATTTTTATGAAACCCTAGCATATAGCTATATTAAATAGGCATAAAAATCAAACATTTACTGATAATAATTCATAATTTTGAATCCTCACGTTCAATTATGAGATCCCATATGGGGTAGCAACCTACAGTTTAAAAAACTTTGCTGTAGTCTAGTGGAATCAAATTAGAATAGAAATGTCCTGGTTAAAACATATATGAGAAAACCACATTAACATTATCTCAGGTCTATTTATTTTGTTAAATCTTTCGCTATTCAAAGATTGTAACACCTCTGACTTAGCCCTATGCATCTCCAGCCATGTACCCTGATGATATCTATTTGCTTCATGTATGTCCTTTCAACATATTCACTCCCAAATATATTCTTAATCTTGATGCTTTGTGTGGGGGTGGGGAAGGGGTCTAAATGGTAGAAGTGCTCTATTGCTGCTTTTCTTTTTATTGTATTTCATAAAATGCCTTTACTTTGGAGTAATTGTCTTCTGGGTCATTGGTAAAAGTAAACACATTGGTGGAGGTTCACAAATTATGATTTTGAATACCTGGATCTACAGAATTTGTAGAACCTGGGGTAGTATGTCTGAATCTATTTGTGAGTGAAGTTGTACTAATGATATAAATTGTATTTATTCACAATTTTTAAAGAAAGCATCTAATGGCTTATTTTAAAACTGTGATTTCTTTATTGTCTGATGCATGTTTTTTCTTCTTTTTCTCTAAGTATGACCTCAGAGCATAATCATAGCTTTTCTTTCTCAATCTCATAAAATCAGGAGACAAAATAATGTCTTTTGTAACATGGTAAAGGAGTTCAGTACTTTAAAACATAGAAACAAAGACATCTACTTATTCTGATTAAAATTCATATTCAGATGCTCTTCAAAGCATGTGCTTTGATTACCATTTTCCTTCAAATCCTGATAGAATCAGCTAACACAAGATCCCTAGGAACAGAACAGCAATGCCCCTATGTTGTCAGCTTGGTCCCCACACACCTCAACAAGACGAACAACCCTTGTGAGCTACTCTCCTCACCACCACCATCTATTGATGATGAAATTCCATTGATAAGTGGGCAAGTCCAAAAGCTATCGGAATAGAAATGTCCTCCATATAACCAGTTCTATTTCCAACTCAGCATCTGGGAAATCAACCTTTTTAGAGATGAAGTCTGACAACCTCCTCCAAAAATTTTATGTACCATCCCCAACCTTCTTGGCAGCCAACAAAAACCTTGTTGCTGTCAAATGCTTCATCATCGTGGTGGTTTATCCATGGAAATGACATTGAAGAGGACACATTATCATCTTCTTTGCACATTAAATACTATTGGGACTTTCTTTTTTGGATCTAGAGCTGAAACCAATAGAGAGAGAGCGAGAGAGAGAGAGATACCCTCTCAATCAGATTGAGACTTCCTTGAGAGTAAGGACTATTTGAGAGTAATTATTATCATAATCCCTAGTATTTAGCACATTGTTTTGCACACAGTAATATTAATAAATGCTTTTTCATTCATTTGTTCATTAGTCACAGAACCATGGAAAACAATAGTTGCTTAGCAAGAAACTCTTGAAATAGTAAAAAAGAAATATTAACCTAGTGCCTATTAAAAATAAAATGGCCATTTATAGTTGTATAATTCAGACTGTAACTCTCCCTTCTTCCTTCCTGCTGCATCCCATGAACAACCCCATAATTCTGAGATCAAGACATATCTTTTGACTAGAAGGTACTCCCAACTATAAAGCAATACTTGGCAAAATGTCACAGAGCTCAACCCTAATTATAAAAATATAATCCTGGTTTGGATACTTCTGAACAAGGGAGTGGGTGGAGGAGAAAGAAATCTTTACAGGGTGAGAGGGGTAAATGAGAAATACCACACATGGAAGTAATTACAGCATCCATTTTGCAGGTCTTTTTTGATTTCTTCATATTTTCCTATATTAGTGCTTCCAGTTTGATATTGTCTGGACTTGGGATGACAATAAGAATGGTAAGCTCACTTCTAGGGGTGGAGCCAATATAACAGAGTAAAGCAAGGAAGTTGCTTGAGCTCTGACAGTTGCCCTGGAAAACCAAATAAAATCAAACTCTGACAAAGTCTTATGGAAAGAAAGCACTCTCCAGCTCTAGATAGATTGGAAAAATTTCAAGAAAGGCCAGTCTCACTGGGGTGAAAGGGATGTTCAATCCAGCTCAGACAGAGTCTAGGAAAGCCAGTGAGAGGTTTTTAATTATCTCAGATCAGCAACTGAAAACCTCCATCTAGTAGGGCAGTCCCCAATTCCAACTCAGAATCAAATTCTGGGAAATAAGCCTGTTTCCTGAAAAGATCAGATGAAGTTACCACCTGCAAATACAAGGGGCCCCTGTGCTCAAAGCCAAGGCTCAGAGCTGAACAAGAAGCTTAGGACAGCATCTCCTTTGCCCCACAAATAGAGCTCACCCATAAAAGAAAAAAAAAAAAACTAAAAGAAAAGGAAAGAAAATTAACAAGAAACAAAAAAGAATCTTGATCATAGAAAGATACTACGGTGACAGGGAAGACCAAAATACCAACTCAGCTGAGGACAAAATGCTCAAATCCAAAGAGACTTCTTGAAAGTGCTCATAAAAGACTTTAAAAGGCAAATAAGAAAGGTAGAAGAAAAAAAGAGAAAAGAAATGATAGATATTTAAGAGAGAGTAAACAGCTTGGAAAAGGAAGATAATTCCTTAAAAAATACACTTGTTCAAATGCAAATACATACATACATATATATATATATATATATATATATATATATATATATATATATATATATATATATATATATATATATATATATATATATATATATATACTGAAGAAAACAATACCTTCAAAAGTAGAATTAACCAAATGGAAAAAAAAAACATACAAAAGCTAACTGAAGAAAATTACACATTAAAAACTAGAATGGGGCAAATTGAAGCTAATGATTTATGAGACATCAAGAATCAATCAAATTAAAAAGAATGAAAAAAATGGAAGAAAATATTAAGATACCTCATTGGAAAAATAGTCAACCTGGAAAAAGAGATCCAGAAGAGACAATTTAAAAATTATTGTTCTACCTGAATGTCATGAGACCAAAACAAGAGCCTGGATAGTATTCTTCAAGAGATCATCAAGAAAAACTGCCCTGATATTTTAAAAACAAAGTCGGAGAAATAGTCCTTGAAAGAATCCATCGATTGCCTTCATAAAGAGATCCCACAAGGAAAATCCCAAAGAACATTGTTGCAAAACTCTAGGACTACAATCTCAAAGAAAACATACTGCAAACTGTGAGACTAACAATTCAATTATCAAGGAGCAACAGGCAGGATTACCCATGATCTGGCAGCTTCTACAATAAAAGCTTGGAAGGCATGGAATACCATATTGTTGGTGGAGTTTTGAAATGATCCAACCATTCTGGAGAGCAATTTGGAACAATGTCCACAGGGATATAAAACTGAGCATACACAGTGGCACTAGTAGGTCAGGATCCCAAGGAAATCATAAAGGAGGGGAAAGAACCCACATGTGAAAAAGTGAAAAAGCTACTCTTTGTTGTAACAAAGAATTGGAAAATGAATAGATGCCCATCAGTTGGGGATCTTATACCACAAGTTGTGGCATATGAAGGTAATGGAATATTATTAGCCTATAAAAAATGATGAACAAGCTGATATTAGAAAGGTCTTGAAAGATTTACACAAATTGATACCAAGCATAATAATCAGAATTAGGAATGCATTGTATACAACAGCAAGAATGTGTAATGATCAATTATGAAAAATATGGTTCTTCTCAATGGTTCAGTGATCCAAGGCAATACCAATATACTTTGTTGAAAAAAAGGCCATCTGCATCCAGAAAAAGAATTATGGAGATGGATTATAAATCAACACATGCTATGTTCACTTCTTTTTTTCTGTTTTTTTTCTCCCTTTTGTTCTGATTTTTCTCACCCAACATGAATAAAGGAATGTGCATTAAAAATAAATTCAAAAAGAATGATGAGCTTAAAATATAGAATACAATAATACTCACACTGAATGTACCTATAATCAGTGTGTCACTTGGAGAAAGAAACCATCAACCACTGGGCAATTCAAAATGTAAAATATCACAAAGCTCAAGATCCGTTTCTTATATACTTAGCACCTGTCACTATTTTGCCTTATTGCTCTGTAGAGGAAATAGGGTATATTTCATAATCAATTGACAGAGATGAAAGAATTAAAAGACATAAATTGTTGGAGGGTCTTCCCAGCAGCCATATGATTTCAGACTAGTCAAGCCTTTTTGAATTTCCTCAATTATAAAGTGAGATTGGACTAGATCATCTCTGAGGTTCCTATGCAAATCTACATCAAAGATCTTATGATACTATCATCCTTGCAGATGTTAACATCCAATTTTCTGGATCTGGTTTTTCAAATATATATTCTCAAGCTTGGAGTCCTACTAGCCTGTGCACATACATTTCATATTTTATGGTTTTCACTTACCAGTATCAACAATCAGCCCCTAACCTATGGATGGCTGGAGTCAAAAAAAGCAATTTAAAGACAGGAACGTTAGGACACAAATAGGAGTTTAATTTTTAAATGAGGAAAATGACTTGCAAGTAAAGACACATGTGACAGAATCAGAGACAGGGTGAAGAAATCTCAATACTTATATCTATAGGAACACTGTAGCCCTGACAATGAGGGGTAGCAATAACAATGAGACAATTGTGATTTATTGCAGGGCTTAATGTTCAGAATATAGGTATTAAAGGAGCATGGCCGGAACACTGGGAAATGAGTGAAAACTGTGAGCATTGTTTTTTTTTTGTTTGTTTGTTTAGTTTTGTTTTGTTTCTCTTCCCAGATTATTTTTACCTTGCGAATACAATCCTTCCTTTGCAACAACAACAACAACAAAATTCGGTTCTGCACATATATATTGTACCTAGGATATACGATAAGATATTTAATATGTATGGGAATGCCTGCCATCTAGGGGAGGGGGTGGAGGGAAGGAGGGGAAAAACTCGTAACAAAAGGGCGTACAAGGGATAATGTTGTAAAAAAAAATTTACCTATGCATATGTACTGTCAGAGAAAATGTTATAATTATAAAAATTAATAAAAAACTAAATTAAAAAAAAAAAAAAAAAAGGAGCATGGCTAAGCTTAGAGGCCACCTGATGCTGGTGGGAAGCAATTCTGGGATTTTGCTGTGGCTGAGATCATAGAAAGAGTTAAAGTATAAAGAGCAGAAACTTTAGAGAAATATACTTAAGGCTTAGTATGATTGATTTAAACCAAGGTGTTAATTCAGTAGAATTGATAAGACAATGGTTATCTAGTTCAGCATATGAGTTCTCTAGTTCAGTATGATTGATTTAATCTTACAACAAATAATGGTTCCCTGGTGATTGGTTTATACTCAGTATACTGTAATGATGTAATGGTAATAGAACATATAAATTGGAGACAAAGTAAACCAGAGACGGACTTCAAGATAGAAATCCTTGTGGTGGCTCTCCTACATTCCTTCACTGAAACTAAGACCCATTCTGGAAGGCTTCCAGAAAGCTAGCCAGGGCACAGGTGAAGGAGACAGACTGTGAAAGGGATAATAAAGACTTTTGGACTTTATCCTTGGCTATTCTCATGGTGATTACTCTGCTGAAATGAAGGCTGGCCCTAATTCCACCAGAAAGCAAACCAGGACATTATAGGAAAGGACCTTATTATGTCAAATTCAGGGCATAGCCTGTTTGCTGGACCTGGAATACATGATGCCATCTAATGTCATTACCAGTAAGATGTCAGATGAATCATTCTCTCTAAATCTCTTCACAAGCCTCCAACACCTCTCCTCCACAAGGAAATATATGCTGGATAAAAAAATAATTAGAACTAAATCTATAAAAGACAAAATTGCTAACATAAACTAAAATGTGAATAAAGTATGAATTCTCTTTCATAAAGTAAAATACTTTGTGAATAAATACCTAGGAACTTTAGTAGAGTGTTCTCTCTTTTCCTTTCCACTTATGTGTCCTCAACAGTAATGCAAGCAATGTCACAGACTTACATAGGGCCTAAATGACTTGAACATCTCTGATTCCATTGACACTCTGCATGAAGAGAGAGGCACTCATTCTGCCAATTCCCATAAAATAAAGAAGAGAATGAGTAAGTCAACTTGACTGAAAATATGTTGCCTTTTGACTAGATCCTGGTCCTTGGATAGGGATGTCCCACTATTGTAATGATTCTGCCCAACTTTCTAACTCTTGCTATAAGTATCATTTAATGATTCTATATGAAAGAAAGGGGGAAAAAAGGAAATAGCAAAAAGAAGTGGGAATGTGGATCACTGCATTGGGCTTAAAGGAAGGTGGACTTCAACTTATTTGGAGACAGTTCTAGTCTCCCTGAGGCTACTCAGGGGAAAGACTCAGGCCTGTGAATCCCATGTTTCCTAATAAAAAGGGACTGATGCATCCTTGTAGGAATCTAAATGGGGAACGAGCCTGAAACTGAGTGATGAAGAAGTGATGAAGCTTAATAAAAAGCTGAAATGTTGCATTAACCAAAACAAGTCTATTTCATGAACCAAAACAACTTCAATAATATTGAAAAGCTTTTTTCTCATTCATTGCAAGGGCTAGATTGTACTTGGTAACAGCTTTTGTAGTTATTTCAATATGTAATTTTTTATTGAGCCCAAATGAAAGAAACCACATTGATTGTTTATGTGGGTTGAAATGTACTCCATTCTTTTCAGAAGACAAAAATGTATTTTCAAAGAATAAAGTAGAAAATTAATCCAAAATTTAACGTCATATATACATGTTTTATTACTAATAAACTGCCTTTCATAGTAGACTTGTGTGGGTCCCCATTTTAGCATGTATACACACATGTACATACACACATGCGTGTATTAATGCCTCCTCCACTCCAATAGGATATAAGCTTCTTGAAGACAAGGACTGTTTGATTTTGTCTTTGTATCTTCAGTATATGACATAAACTTCAGTAAATATTTATTAAATGTTTGCTGAATTGGATTTCTAAAACTGAAACCTATGCAATTATGCTTTTTTATTTCATTTTTGGCCTAAAACTGGTTTTATACAATTTCCTGCATTCTTCTCCCCTCTCCCCCATTCCAACATACACACAGACATCTGAAATCCACTGACAAATTTAAGTTTTCCTAGGACTTTTTACTGACATGTTATCTGAACTCCTGCTTTGTTAGTCAAAAGAGTGATGAACTTGAAGTCAGGAAAACCTCTAGCACTTTTTAGCTCCGTGAGAAAGAGCAAGTCATTTAATCTTCAAGAGCCTTTGTTCTTCACATGTAAGATGGAAAGCCATGATTCAATAGGTTCCTATGAGGCTCATATGTGATCATATTTGGAAAAAGCTTTGCAAATTTTAATGTAATATGTAAAGCTCAGAAATCTTCTGTTGTTGTCTCCTTCATTAGAATGTTAGCTTCTTGAGAACAGGAACTGTTTTACTTTTCAATTATATTTGCCTGAAATAAGCATTTACAAATGTTTCGTTCATTCTTATTAAATTCTTAGACAACCAATGTTCATTATGCTAACTATAGTCTGTTTAATGACTCAACTCACATACACAAAAATATCCCAAATGTTAAAGAGAATGAGCTTGATTTAGAAATAGATGTATATGAACATGACTGTGATTACAGGAATCCTACATGTGCTGGCTGGGGTCAACTCCCATGGAGGTCCGCATGCATTCTGCAGACACATCCTTGAAAAGGAAAATATACCTTACTGGAAAGACACAGAAACTCCTAATTAAACTGGGGAATGGTATCAAAGCTGACTGGTGGCTGATAATCAGAAGCTTTCCCTCTCTGTTTTCAATAACAAAAGCTTCATAAATGGTTTCAGCTTTCTCTTTTGGCCCCTTCTTCCTAATACATGTTTCTTCTCCCCAGGATTACCAACAATAGGATAAAAAAGAAGGAGACTCAGCAATATTGTTGTTAATTGTTATGTGCTTGAGCAGCATATGGCAATCACTACTAACTTGTGTGTGATAAGGCATGCCTGAGATAGAATCTTGAGTTTCTGTCTATATCTTTACTCTCTTTCTGATTCTTTCTCTCATAAGAGCTCAGTAACTATCAATCCAGAGAAATGGACTTTTTGAGTCTTGGTAACTGCTTTGTCAGCTTGATAATTCTTGAGTTGGGTGCTAGAATGTAAGCAGAAGATAAGGCCATCCCTAGCTAGCCAGGAAACCTAGCTCTTTTGAGTTGCTGAACAATTTCCAAAATAATTCAAAGTATTCAACAGTCTTAGTTGGGCCTTTACCATTCAGAAGAAGAATAATGAGTATAATGGACTATTTGAAATGTTTTCCATTTTAATATTATTGCATGTATGTGAGCTATTTTTGTTTTATGGACTTTCCATGGTTGAAAAAATAAAGTCATTCTATCTTTTATATCTATATTGTACATTGAATACTTTTTTTAGAAAAGACATTGAAATCCACACTTGGGGGAAGGGTGTCTAGACTTTAGCCATACCTAAGCTATGTTTTAAAGCTTTTTCCTAGTTTTGCTTCAGTGTGAAAGAAGAACCAATAAGTGATGGAGCCTCTTGAGGTAGAGTACCCCCATTCTCCTAGACTACAGGACTTGCCCTTTAGGACAAGCATATATACAGGTATAACATGATTCAAATCAAAGGTAGGAAGTATGAAAAGAGTGAATAGAGTCAGGAAGATTTGAGTTCAAATTTGGCCACATTACTGGGGTGATTATCTTCTGTTAATCCCAATTTCCTCAATTGTAAAATAGTTATAGCAATAGCACTTACCTCCCAGGGTTCTTATCAAGATCAAATAAGGTAATATTTACAAAGCACTTACCACAATTCCTAAAACATTTCATTCACTATTTAACAAATTCTTGCTTTCTTCCTTTCTTCAAGTATCATTATAAATACTGAATATCTAAAATAGGGTAATCTTTTAAGGTTATGAAACCATACTCCCCACATCAACATTACAAGGTAGTATCATCATTATTATATAGCTCCCTCAATCAACATCTTACTTCAGATTGTCAGAAGTGCTAAAAAGGGTTAGAACATGAGTCCTTTAGTCCTATCTCTCATGGATGATTGGGAACAAATCACCCTGACATCAGTTATAAATACTGGAGATTTCCACACACATCCTTAACACTCTAGCAAGCAAGTATGTAAGTCAGGATTTGAACTTATCTTCCTGACTCCAATCCCAGAACTTTATCTGTTGCATCACTCCCAGGACCAAATCTAAAGCTTTATAATTCCGTCTATATTTGCTCTCAATCTTCTCAATCTGCTCTATTAAAATCTAGACTAGAATGTCAGATGATACCCGCTTTTTTCTCCTCTATCATAAAATGTAAAGGAGCCATTTCTTTTCCAGGTTCCCCATCATTTCCACCTCAACAACCATAGTTCCCTTTTCAGATCTAGAATACCGTTATTGATGTATTTAGTTTAAGATATCTATAGGACATCCACTCTGCGATGTCCATTAAATACTTGGAGATGTTTGACTATAAGTTTGTAGAGAGACTAAAATTGGATAAGTGGATGAGAATCATCTTCATAGAGATGAGAATCAAATTCACGGGAGTTGTTGAGATCACTAAATTAAATTGTATTGAGGAATAAGAGAAGAAAGAAGGTTCAACAAGTCAATTTAAGAAAAACCTGTAAAGACTTACATGAAATGATTTTGACTAAAGTGAGCAGAACCAGGAGAATATTTCCACAGTAATAGCAATGTTATACAACGATTAACTATGATAGACTTACCTCTTTTTGGCAATTCCAAGAGACTCATGATGGAAATTGTCGACCAGATCCAGAGAAAGATCTATGGAATCTGAATGCAGATCAAAGTATACTATTTTCATTTGTTTGTGTATTTTGTTTTGCTTTTTTTCTCTCTTGTGGTTTTTCCCTTTTGTCTGAATCTTCTTTCACAACATGACTTATGTGGAAATATATTTAACAGGATTATACATGTATAACATATATCAGATAGTTTGCTGTTTTGGAGAAAGGGAGTGAAGGGAGGAAGAAAAATTTGGAGTTCAAAATTTTACAGAGATGCATGTTGAAAGCTATCTTTATGTGTAATTGAAAAAAATCATTAAAATGAAAAAAAAAACTCAACAACAGGACTCAATATCTTCCAGTAGACTGGGAGAGAATGAAGGTAAGTAAGAGAGGGATATGATAGTGAATGATTGAGAGGACAATCTATTGGAGAAGACAAGGTAGAATAGGATCCTTTGTGTGCCTAGGTTTATGTTGGCAAGGAGAAGAACCATCCCATTATGTGAGACAAGTGAAGGAGGAAACAGTACAGAAGGCATTTGAGTGATATGAAATTAAGAGACAGAGAGAAGGACTCTCTACTCCTCTTTTCCCAGCTTATGGACTCATTTCTTTTTCTTTTTAGTGAAATATAAGGCAAAGTTTTCAGTTGAGAATGGACTGAGAATTAAGATTTTCTAGTGTTTATTCTTACTGTAAATTTAGCATCAGGCTAGTGGTAACAGTGACACCTTGTTAAAATATTATTGTAAGAACTGGTGTCTTTTTCCTTAATTCCCAACCTTCTTATTTCCACTAAAGGCACTATTATTCTCTCAGTTATTCTCATGCATATTGATTCTTGATTCTTCCAGATACCCAATTACCATGTCACATATATTCTACAAGTACAACATCTCTTGCATTCATCCATCTACCCTCTTTTCCATTCTCACCAACACTTTAGTTCAGGCTTCCATTATCTGTCTCTTGAACTATTGGAATAATATATAGTCTTTATATTTCTAATTTATCCCCTACTACAAATATCCTTCACATAGCTGTCAAAACAAATTTCCTAAGGTTTTTACTTTTTTCCATTTTCACATTTTTCTTCTTTACTCGCTGTATATTACTAGACTTGTGTTCTGATAAAACTAGGCTACTACCTGGCTCCAAACTTAAGCTTGTTTTCATTTGTATAAATCCCTTTTCTTAAATTCTACTTTCTTTTCATTTTCATGATCCTTTAAAGCTTAGTAGGGTGCCTCTTCCTCCCAGGTTTTCCTGATCTTCTAGTTGTTAGTGCTCTCTGCTCTTCAAATTATATTTATTTACTTATTTGTGTTCATGCTGTGTCCACTTAGTGGAATATAAGCAGTATGAGGTCAGTCCTTATTCTGTTTAGTGCAGTAGATTCCCTATTCAATACCAAATATTTCTCATTATTCCAGGAACACTTAACACACACATACACTCTTCTTGTGATGGCAAAGAACTAGAAATGAAAGAGATTTCATCATCTAGAGAATGGCTAAATAAGTATAATATATGAACTTAATGAAACATACCAAAACAAATCTCAAAAGGGATGGTTTTAAAGAACCTGATAAGTCTTGTATAAACTAATAATATATGTTTATGTGTATCACATACATATCATATATGTACCTATACATTTATATCTATTTTTATATAACATACACATGTGGGGCAGTTAGGTAGTGCAGTGGATAGAGCACTGGGTCTGAAGCTAGGAAGACAGTTCAAATCTGGCCCAACTGTGTATCTCTGTGTATCTCTGAGTAAATCACTTGAGGCAATTTGTGTAATGAGTTGGAGAAGGAAATAGCAAATCACTCTTTGCAAAGAAAACTCCAAATGTCATCATGAAGAGTCAAACACAAATGAAACAACTGAACAACACCACACATATAAACATAACTTTTTACTTGGATACATATGCATATATGTATGTATGTAACAACAAGTTTAGAAATATAAGATATGTATGCATGTTTTTGAATTCATGTATACATATATGTATTCATGCATATACACACAGGGCATCCTCAAAGTCTTATTGTAGTTTTAAGCTTTAATAACTTATAACTGTATTACAACTTTTGAGATATCCTGTATATTTACATTGAATGCTTTGCTTCTTTCTTTGAACTCGTTGGAGTATAGGACTCTAAAATCTTCTAGCATTTGTCACCAACTTCAGAAAGACATATCAGGTATCAATTATGGCATATGATTATCATGGAATATTGTTGTTCTATGGAAAGTGATGAACAGAATGCTTTTGAAAAAAAAAAAAAACTTGGAAAATCCTCCATGAACTCAAGCAAAGTGAAATATACTGTTTACAAGGTAAAAGCAATGTTCTGGGATGATGAGTAGTAAGTGATCAAGTGCTATTCTTGGCAGTACAATAATCCACAACTACTCTGAAGGGTTTATGATGAAAAATCCTTCTTAATAGGAATTGGGGGTGGGGATAAGGGAGATAATCTAGAACTCAAAGTTTTTTTTTTTTAAAAAACAAAAAATTGTTTTAAATGTAACTAAGGCAAAATATTAAATAAATAAATATGTAAGATTTAAAAGGGAAAAAAAGAAAACATATCAGATCTAAATCAGTTCATCTTTTCCCCACCCCTACTTCTCCATTTTTGCCCTGTTCTGCTATCTTGCTAAGGAAAATTGTACCTAAGCCTGAGTCAGAGACACTATCCCTCACCACAGGTTCAGCCCCCTCAACTCTGACCCACAGTTTAGTAATTTCTCAAATGTCCCAACCCTACAAACTCTAGCTCTACCCTGTTCAAACTCCATTCTTTCTTCTCACTATACTCTCTTGCTTAAGTGAAAAGTACCTACTAACTGACCCTATGAAAGTCCCACAATGCTTAGCATGGAGCTGAATCTCTCAAAACTATCACTAAATATTTGTAAACTGAACAAAAAATTATTTAGACATGAATGAAGGCAAGGGATTAGCATAAATGACAGCTTCAGGGGTTTTTCCACTTAAGGTTTTGAAGAGAGCATATTTTGGTATATTTCTTTTCCAACCATGATTCATTTTCTCTCAGCACCTCTGTCAATATTTGGCTTTCCTCCTTAATTCACATGAACTAGTTATATAGTTACAGCTCCCCAGAAAACAGCATACAGTTACTCAGTCAGGGTTTTATGTGGAATGGCCTTTTATTTCAGTGAGATGTTTTACTAGCTTGTGTAGTCATGAATCAGTTCTAAGGTTGAAAGATGACCCAAAACACAAAGCGTTATTTATTTTTAAACCATTTTTCTTTGACTAGTGGAAGAAGCAATTTAAATTAGATATAAGTATCATTGTTCTTTAAAAAAAAATTAAGTGGTTCTCCATTCCTAGTAAATAAGGTATAAACTCTTTACTATGAACTTTACTATAAACTATAAACTGCTTCTCATAATACTGTTAGTCATTAACCTTATGTCACTTGACTTTTCCAATTTTATGAAGAATACTTCTATTCATGGCAAATTTAAAATAATTTCAAAGTATCTATAACTGGACTTCAAATCAGGTCTCACAGAACTGTTGCTGCATGAATGCTATGGGATCTTTACACTGTGGGACAAGCCTTGGGATGGATGCTTCTAAGGAAGGCAGCTCAGTTCTGGGGCCATCTTTGAGGAGAAAGATCTTCTGGTTCAGGAGCATGTGATCAGTTGTTATAAACCCAGAATTAGACATGGCTCAGACAAGATTGGGTTGACCTAGTCTTTTCGTTCTCCAAGACTTTAATTTTTGTGACTTAAAATGAAATGTTTCTGTACCATCCAGATATTAACAATGCTTATTGGAGAATCACTAAAAGGAAAAAAAAATCACAATTCACCAAGAAACTTGTTATTAAATTGTCAGAACTAGAAAGGACTTAAAAGATTATCTACTATAGTCTTTATTTGATTTTATTTATTGATAAAAGACTGAGTCCCCAAAAAGGAAAGAGCCATACAATGAACAAGTGGTAGATCTGAAACTAGAGTCCCTTTTCCTGATTTACAATGTAGTCCTTCATTCAAATAGCTACAATGCCTTAAACCGGAGTTTGGTGCTACTCCAATACTTTGTATTCACTGAATATGAGAAAACCAACATGATGGCTTGTTCTCAGTGCTATAATAGGTTCATTTAGGAAGGCTATTTACATTTTTTTTCTTTTCTTTTTTCTTTTCTTTTTTTTTTTTTTTGCTTCACAAGATCTGTTTTAATTGGATTATTGATAAGGAATACTTAGAGAACCACTTCTCCATACCTATTTTGTTTTGGGTTTTAATGTATAAAGGGATTTATTCATTATTGTTGGACTTTAATACCTAATGTTATTTCTCCCAATTCATTCATTGTATCCTATTCCCTGAAACCTCTGTAGCAGAGTGTGAGTTTCTATAGCACTGAATCAGAGCTATATTTTTCCTTCAGAACCGTAGGAATTCTAATTATATGCAAATCAGTTCACAGAAATCAAAAGCACTCTTGGTTAAAGGATATTTAAAATGTTAAAAGCTTTTTCTTAGCTGTTCACTTTTTTAAAAATCCATTTCCAGAAACATGGTACCTTTAATTTGGGGTTTTCTCCTATCACCAATGCAAAGAGGTTGTTTCTCCTGCTTCCTATTCTCCAGGGTTGTTCTTGTCTTCAAAATACTTCAAGTGGCAATCACAGTCTGAGCCTCAATTTGAAGGCAGCTATATGTTAATAGTCCTTTCAAAACACCGAAAACTTTTCCTCTTTTATTCAAAATCAAAACATACAATTGTACTAGAGAGCTATACAGAAATTAAGAAGGAAGCAGTTAAAGTTTTAAAACTCTTTTTAAAAGTTTTTCTTTCACTTGTTGGTAGCATTGTACAGAATGTATTCAGTCCAGGAATTACTTCTTTACTCTTATACTTATTTTTATATTTGTAATGGTCAGTTAAATGCTGCCTCTCTCTTTCCAAGTTTATGGTGATTTTTCACTGTCAGAATGATTATGTGGGATCAGTCATGGGATTTTCACTGAAATGGGTTGGTAAAAGAATGCATCCCATATAGTAGCAATTTTTATTCCCTCACCTAGTTTTTATAGTCTGTTTTTAATCATTTTATCATTCATTCAACCTATCCATTTAGTAATAATTATTAAACATTTTACTATGTATAGCTAGGTGACACAGTGGATAAAAATTAATAATTCCTTAATATAAATCTGGACTGAGACACTTACCAGCTATGTGATCCTCAGCAAATCACTTAATCCTTAAGTCTCAGTTTCCTCATCTGGAATGAACTGGAAAAGGAAATGACTATCCATTTCAGTATCTTGCCCCCCCCCAAAAAAAAAATCCAAAAAATGAGGTCACAAAGAGTTGGACATGACCAAAAAACGGCTGAACGATAAGAATGGGTAAAGTTGTTCAGCAGGAGAAAATAAAAGGATAGACAGGCACCAGTATTTGGCAACATGGAGTTTATCATCTGGTAGAGATATATCAACTATGCAACTATATAACTATAGTACAGAACACCATTACAATAAGAAAGTTAGGGGCGCTAGGTGAGGACTAAAGATAATTTTCACATCAGGGAAGGCTGGAGGAGGTATTTGAGTTTGGTTTTGAAGGTTAGACAAGATTTCCTGCATGTGGAGCATTCCTAGTATAGAAAAAATAGATAAAATCTGTGTATGTGTGAATTTGGGGGAAATACTTTCTCTCTGGGGAAAAAAAAAAAAGTAACCTTAGAGCCTGAAAAAAATGGAGCCACATTATTATGTAAATAGAGTCCTTTAGTCTGTATTTTATTCAGCTACAGCATAAGCCCACTGATTCTATGTTGAAGAAGGCCAGATAGTCTAATGAGATTAAGTACAAAGAAAATATCTCCAATGAAATATATCTGCTCTTTGGCAACTCCTGAGAACCCAAGGTTAAACATGTTCTAATATCATATTAAAACATTCTCTCCCATGTCACCTGACATTTAATCCCCTCTACCCAATCTCCCAAATAAGTAAAGTGGCTGAGCAACCTCGCCCGATATGTTGGGTTTTTTTTTTTTTTTTTTTTGATGCCAGTAATATAATCCTAAACCTGTGTAAAACACTGTATGTGTGTGTGTGTTTCTGGGATTGCAAGTCACTTGGAAACTGCTGTATCACTTGATTCTAATTAAGCTTTCTATCTTCTAGTCTTGCCTCTTGATTATTTTTTTAATCTTAAATCAAATGGCCCAAAGTGGGAGGAGTGACTCTCTGGGAGAGTCTCAGGACCTTGGGTTGAGAAACCCCCCCAACAAAAGTTTAGGAAATTTCAGGAAAGCACAGTAGGTCCAGGAAGAGTCCTGCAATCACTTCTTCTTCTTGAGCCTCAGTTTACTCTCTATCATCTCTTTCAAAGAAGAGATGGATAATCCTTTCAATGACTATGTTATGACTGATGAGAGAAAAATAACATAGAAAAAAGTTATTTTTTACCATTATAGAGAACACTATGTGTAGGAGTATGGAGTTAAGAAAATGCTGGGTGTGTATAGGCAATGGCAAGTATTCCATTTTAGCTGGTATATGGTGGGGAATGTGGTGTGAGATGACTGGCATTTAAATATAAATGGATGTCATTTGCTAACTTGTTAAATCTGGGGAAGCCTTGCAGTGTGCTTTGGAACATTGCATATAAGATTGCTCACTCAGAAGTTAGGGGGTGTGTCTGAATTGTCACAAAACCAAATATGCTGTCTCTGGGGAAGGTAGGATAACAGATGATTACTGGGCTGGATGTCTCAGAACAAAGCTGGATGGATTATAATCTGAAGGGGAAGACACTCCTTCAGGGTTTTTTTTAAAGCTATGTCAAGTGACAGAAAGCAGATGGGAGAATGGGCAAAGCCAACTTAGTTGGGTTGTTTTTGCTTTACAGCTCTGGGAAACTGACTATAGTGGAAAGCTCTGATCTTGAAGGTCTGTCTTCAAGACTTGATTCCAACACTTACCAGGTATGTGGCCCTAAACAAGTAAGTTAATCTATCTGAGCCTTAATTTCCCTCACTGAAAAACAAGGACAATAATACTGTCAATGGGTTGTAAATAAAATTCCTATTGGGTAGAATGAATAGCACTGACTTTAAGAGTCAGCCAACACACATATTATATGAAATGAAATCCTGGTTTTCACATTTAGCATCTGTGTGACCTTAAATAAATCCCTTTCCTTTTCTGGGACTTCACTTCATCATCTGTAGAATGAAAAAGTGTGAATAGAAGATTTCTAAAGTTCCTCCAACTTCTAAAAATACTATAATTCAAGAAATGTTTTTGGGCAACTTCAGAGCTCAAAACAGCTACTGGAACAGATCACATGAAATATTTTCTGACTAAATTCCCAGTCCAGTCATTGTGATGGTCTACAAAGCAAGTTTCCCATGCAGATGGCCCAGAGTATTGTTATTTCCAAAAATATAGGCAGGTCAATATCAGTTTCCAAGAAAATTGGGGATGTTTGAATAATAGAGTATAGTACTGTCTTTTTTGGCTTATCCTGCCAGGTGAAAGGAAGTGAAATCCTTAGAGACAATCATCCTATATCCTTTTTCCATCTTTGCTTCCTGAGGGAAGGGACTTGGAGACCAAGTAATGTGTCAGTTAAAGAAATCAATAAGGACCAGAATCTTAACAAGCCAATGCAACAAGAACAATTTATGGCAGAGAAATAAGTTTCCTTTCCAGAGTTTAAAGTGAATGTAAAATTGGAAAAGTTAGTAGTGAGGCTGGAAAATGAGCTCACTACAGTTACATTGAACAACAAATTTGGCAGCAGAGTTTAAGAACTACTATCTTTTTCTATCCATTGCAAATTGTTGCTTCAAGGGAAGCCATTTTGGCATGATGAATTTTCTACAATAGCATAGCCATCCAACTTCATTTCTTGAATTTCATTGCTTTATGTAGAAACTTATGTTGGTCTGCAAAAAATCCAAAATAAGTTTCTACATAAAGCAATAATGACAACCTGGTATACAGGCTAATTAAATTAAGAGACCAAAATTCTAATGCTACTTCTGCTGCTAATTCCCTCTGTAAACTGAGCAAATGAACTTCTTTGATCATTAGTTTCCTCATCTATAAAATACAGGGTTTGGATTATATAATATCTAAAGTATCTTCCAACTTTGAATCTATATTCCTATATATTTCTATATTGTGGGAAAAAGGGCAACTAGATGGCACAATGTAGAACCCCGAAGTCAGAAGGACCTGAGTTCAAATATGACCACAGACACTTAACATTTACTAGCTGTGTGATCCTGGACAAGTCACTTAAGCTTCATTGCCTCCTCCCCCCCCAAAAAAAAAAAGAAATTAAAAAATAAATATATTCCTATGATGTCCCTTTCCTGCTCTCTCTTGAATGCCTCTGCATACAAGATGGGGAGATTGATGGAAATCTGACTGATCCTCAAATAAGCAGTATGAAAGATGAGATAGATATGTGTTATTATTGCTATTATTGTTGTTGTTATTATTAGAGTTGTAGGATTTTTACAGTTTTGTTTAATTGGATTTTTTTGCCTTTCAAATATTTATAAGAGAATAATGATGATAATAATAGCTATATGGATGAAGTTTAATATTTACAAAATTTTTTCCTCACAACAACTCTGTAAAATAGATACTACCAGAATTCCTATTCCTGTTTTATACATTGGAGGAATTAGGTTACTTGCTCAAAGTTACTTAGCTAGTAGAAGTAGAAGCTGAAAGAAGCAACAACTTTTTTCAATGTAACAATTAATTTTTTTCCAATTATGTATAAAAACAATTTTGACACTCAACAATTGATAAAATTTTAAATAATATTGGGCTTCAAATTCTCTTCCTCTTTCCCTTTGCTCCCCCCTCATTGAGAAGGAAAGCAATTTGATTTTTAATATGTATGCAGTCATGCAAAACATATTTTCATGTTAGTCATATTGTAAAAGAAAACATACAAAAAGAAGAAAAAAAAACAAAAAAAAATGAAGAAAAACTATACTTTAATTTCTATTTAAACTCCATTAGTTCTTTCTTTGGTGATTGAGAACATTTTTCATCATAAAATCCTTCAGAATTGTCTGAGAATAGCTAAGTCATTCATAGCTGATCATTGCACAATATGACTGTTGTAGTATACAATATTTTTCTTGTTCTAATATTTGTTTTTTTATCTCTTTGAAGATACAGACCTAGTAGTATTAGTGCTTGGTCAAAGATTATGCACAGTTTTATAGACCTTAAACATAGTTCTGAATTGTTCTTCAGCATGGTTGAATTATTTTACAACTCCCACATCCCTTCCAATATTTGTCATTTTCCTTTACTGTCAAATTAGCCAAAATGATGTGTAGGATGATAGCTCAGAGTTTTAAAATTTATATTTTTTTCTAATCAATAATGATTTAGGACCTTTTTTCATGATTGTAGATAGCTTGGATCATTTCATTCAAAAACTGCCTGTTCATATCCTTTGACCATTTATCAAATGAGGAATGGCTCTTATTTTTATAAATTTTATAAATGAGGTCTTTATTGGAGAAATCCACCATAAAATTTTTTTCATATTCTGATTACTATGTATTTTTTTCCATCCAATTTTCTCAGCTTACTATATTTTCTTTCTTTTTACCCTGTCTATCCTCAAAAATGTTTTGCTTCTTACTTTTACCTCCCCCAAGTTGCCCTACACACACACACACACACACACACACACACACACACACACACACACACATATATATATATATATATATATATATATTTTTTTTTTTTAATTTTATTTTTGCTGAGGCAATTGGGGTTAAGTAACTTGCCCAGGGTCACACAGCTAGAAAGTATTAAGTGTTTGAACTCAGGTCCTCCTTACTTCAGGGCTGGTGCTCTATCCATTGGGCCACCTATCTGCCCCTGCCCTACCTATTATTAACTGAACTTTTTTACTTTCCTGTAGGGTAAAATAATCTTCTATATACTGTAGAGTGTCACATGTAGTGGGGGAACTCTGGGTGAGGTATAAGACCCTTCAGCCCAAAGGGAACCAGCTAACAATGTCTGGTTAGGCTCCCCATCTCCCCTAAGGGCTCTCGGCCTTTCTGAGAAGTCAGGGGGCAGTGACAACCTGTGTTGAGATTGAAGCAGAGTGATACCAGATGGCAAAGTACGTACAATGGCAAGTTGTTTATGTGGTCCCATGTGTGCAGTGTATACTTGGCGCATACTCAGTGTTTTTGCTACTTAAGGGTATGAGGGTATATAAGGGTGAAAGGACTTGGAATAAATGAATTTCATATTTCCATTATCCTCGGGAATCTTGCCTCATCACTCCTCCACTAAGATAGTATATTTTAATCACCTCAATTTGGAGGCTCTAGAAAGCACACAACACCCCATCATGGGGGCTCTAGAAAGCACAGTACATTTTGTCATCCCAAACTGGGTACTCTGGAAAGCAGAACACAATATTTGGCACCTAAACATGGGGCCCTGGAAACACAGGGCCTTGCAAAGCAGTGTACAAATCAGCTCAATTGGCTGAGTTCAGTGGAGGAGTCCCCCTGACCTTAGGAATAAGATAAGTATAGAAATAGGCAAGCAGGAAGAATCAGTAAGGACTAAACTAGTCACTTTTATTTTTCAACCAAAATGAGGCAAATAATAAGAAAAGAGCCTCCCCTACCCCCCAAGGAAGTATGAAGCTTAGTAAGAAGCAAGGTTTGTTGGTAACTCAGAAGCAGATTACTGAGTTCTCAGGTGCTCTGGAGTGCATGTCTCTGTGGCTTTGTAAGATGGAGAGTTTGGAGCCAGAGATGTGGAAGTTAGTGGGAGAACAACTAACTGAATACAATGGAGTAAAATTGGTCTTAAGGAAAATAAGGAAAGAGTTTTACTTGGGTGATCAGATGAGGAAGTATGATGAGAAAAATAAACAATAGCTTGCTGATGAACTTGCTTTTCATCTTCAAAGCTCATTTTCAATTCTGCCTACACCTGAGCATGTTCCCTTAGGGTGTTCCCCATCTCTTGACTCTCTTCCTTCAACTTCACCTTGGTGGGTGAGGGGAGGAGGAGAAGAAGGAGTGGGAGGGGCAACAACACCATCAGCACCACCCATGAAGCAGTTTTGTCCACCTTCTATGTCCTCATTACAAGAAGTGGGGCTCAGCTCCAGGGGCCTAGGCAAAAAACACTTGAAGCATGATGACAACTTCTATTGTACCTAGAGAGTCTTTAAGCAAGCCTCCTTTTACCTCCTGAGAGTGCTTACAAAATAATGTTTATCCATACACTGATTTGGGAATCTGGGGGATGTGTTGTTAATATCCCAGGCATTGGCCAAAGATTATGGCAAACATCTATATGTCTGGCATAGGATGATCAATAGCAACTGAACTTAGTGCTACTCCTTTGAAATGGAAATAATTAAGTACTTCGGCTTTTTAGTCAGGGCTGCTGTTGAAGGCCTGCCAGCACACTCACCTGTTCCTATTCAATGGAAAACTAATATACCAGTGTTGGGTGGAGCAGTGAAAAACCAGTGAAAAAATTCAGGCCTTATTAGATACAGGAGCAACTTGACAAAGAACATCTACAACTTTCTCTAAGTCCTTGGAATTCCCCTGTATTTGCTGTAAAAAAGAAATCTGGAAAATTTGATTTTGCAATTTCAGCAGCAAAAGAGATGGCCCAAGTGGTTGCTGAATTCCTTACACAAGCATTTGTAATTATGGGTGTGCAACAAGCAATAAAAACGAAAATGGACCTGCATATACTTCTAAACATTTTGCACACTTTTGTGCACAGTATCAGATTTCACACACCACTGGCATACCTTTTAATTCTCAAGGACAAGCAATAGCAGAGAAGAGAAACAGACATCAAGACGCTCCTCCAAAAACAAAAGAGAGGGGGAGCCAGAGGTAACCCTATAAAACTTCTAAATTTAACTCTATATATTATTAATATTTTTTTTATTTTTTATAAAGATGCACAGATGCACTGTCTCCAACTGTCTCAAGGGCAGTGTTCAATTCGAGCAGCTTTAATATCTTTAGATAATTGCCAAGTGATGTGGAGAGATCCAGAAAGTGATGAATAGAAGGGACCAGAAAGACTAACTGCTAGGGGCAGAGGGTTTGCTTGTATCTCAATAGATGGAGAAGGAATTTGATGGGTGCCAATGAGTCATATCCGGACTTTGTCCATCAGAGAGAGACAGAAAAAAAGAAAACCCTCAAAATGAAGAAGACCCAAAAAACTTCAGGTGGTTTTATCTCTGACTGTACCCACCACTGAAAGAGCCTAGCATTTAACTCTATGTGTATGTCAATTGACTCATGAGCATCAAAAATAATTGTTAATGAGACTGATGAAGGACTTCAAAACGTGCAGGAATCATTGGATTCCCTAACACATGAAATGATGGAAAAGAGATTGTTCTTGGATGCTGAAGAAGGTGTATGTGTGGTTGTGAATTGATCGTTATATTCTACACCTTCCTTGTGAGACTTATGGAAATCTTTTATAATATTTTGTTTGTTCATATTGTTTGTTATGTTATACTTGCTTGTATGATACTACAATTTGCCTGTGTGATTCCTCTCATGCTAATGATGTAACCACTGCTTCAATATGCCTGCTTCAATTAAAAACAAAAGAAAGGGAGAAATGTAGAGGGCCATAGATAGTGGGGGAACTCTGGGTGAGGCAAAAAACCCTTCAGCCCAGAGGGAACCTGCTAATAATATCTGGTTTGGCTCCCCATCTCTCCTAAGGGCTCTTGGCCTTCCTGAGAAGTCAAGGGGCGATGACAACCTGTGTTGAGATTGAAACAGAATGATACCAGGTGGAAGAGTGATACCAGGTGGTAATCTACATACAATAGCAAGTTGTTCATGTGATCACACGTGTGTAGGATATACTTGGAGCATGCCCAGTGTTTTTGTTACATAAGGGTATATAAGGGTGAAAAAACTTGGAATAAATGGACTCCATATTTCTACTATCCTCAGGAGTCTTATCTCATCACTTCTCCAATTAGATGGTATATTTTAATCACCCTGGCATGGAGGCTTTAGAAAGCACAGTATGTTTTGCCATTCTAACTTGAGGGCTCTAGAAAGCAGGACACAACAATATCCAAATTAGTATGTATGTTATTCCCTCTTTGAGACAATTCCAGTGAGGGTAAGGTTCACATACTCCCTCTACTTCTCTCAACTCCTCCTCCATTGTATAAACTCCTTTTGTGCCTCTTTTATGTCAGATAATTTACCCCATTGTACTTTTCCCTTTCCCTTATCCCAGTGCATTTTATTTCTCATCCTTTAATTTTATTTTTTAAAAATAATTATCCCATTATAATGAATTCATATCCATGCCCTCAGTCTGTGTATACTTCTTCTAATTGCCCTAATAATGAGAAAGTTCTTAGGAGTTACAAGTATCATTTTCCCCATGTAGGAATGTAAACATTTGACTTTCCTGAATCTTTTATGATGTTTCTTTCCTATGAACCTTTTTATATTTCTCTTGAGTCTTGTATTTGAAAATCAAATTTTCTATGAAATTCTGATCTTTTTATTAGTAATGCTTGAAAGTTCTCTGTTTCATTTAATATCTCTTCCTCCCCCCACCAAGGATTATACTCAGTTTTGTTGGGTAGATGATTCTTGGTTGTAATCCTAATTCTTTTGCCTTTCAGAATATTTCCAAGTCCTCTGATACTTTAATGTAGAAACTGGTAAATCTCTTGCGCCTGTTATAATTTACACTTCATAGTCATCATCTCTATAGAAACTCTTCATAGTTAACTTGGCCATAACCATCTATGTCCACCTCTCAGATCATCTTGTCCACCTCCTCATCAGTCAGCTTCTTTCCTAGATTGATTATCATATGACAAAGCTCCACAGCACTGATATAGCCCAACCTTCTCAAAGATGTGCAATATCTCTCAGATTTCTTTCTCATTGTCTGTGTCCTTCATGTTCTTTGCTATCATGTTCAGGAATTCAGGAAAAACAATGGTCCCATTTCCATCTGCATCCACCCCCATTGATCATGTCTTGGACCTAAGCCTCAATCAGGTTTTGTTTCAGGGATCACTATAAACCACCTCCTTCTGGTAATGGTCCTACATCAATCTTTATCAAACAAAGAAAAGGCTTCTTTGAACTCTGTGATCTGCTTCAGTCAGCTGGTCAGCCATAGCAGGGTTTGGGTACTCTGGGTACCAGAAGAGGAAACAAAGAGAGGAAGGAGGAGGAGAAGCAAGGAGGAGGAGCTGCTTGATGCTGGGAACAAGGCATCTGAGCACAACAGGAAGCACAGTTCCTGCCACATCCACTGCTGCTGCAATGCACTCATGTCCTTAATTAATTTTTAAACTCTTTTTAATCTGTTCCATGGCCTGAGTCCAATTCATATACTTCTATGAGGCTTTGGATGTAGCAGTTTTGATTCTGTTGTCTTCTTCTTACTATGCATTTTGATGTTCCCTATCACCATAGTAACTCTCTGTAAGTCAGAATCTTTTATGTTGTTAACTCATTTTTTTTCAGCCCATTTCTTGACTTTTAACTCTAATGCTAAAGTGAGGTTCTGCTTCTGGGGTATAAGGGAAGATTCCAGTTTGTTGTTAGCTGTTTTCAGAGATAATTCTGTGGAACCTATAAGTTTTTGGTTCTTTAAGGTGAAATGATTTAAGGAGAGATATATGTACTACTCTCCTGGACTATGCTCATGTCTATGAGTGACCACAAGCACTCTTTTCTGTTCTGCAATGGTGACCAAGTTTCTGTTCCTCTGCAGCTGCAAGTTTTGATGTGCTAGTAGTACTCTTACTCGCCCTGGGACTAAGACCCAGGACTGAGGCCCAGATAAAATTATTGGCAATTCAACAAAGTACACTCTTGGTGCCAGCAAAAGAACCTCTGTAATCTTCTTCTGACCCTTGTTCAATCTCCTTAGCATTCATAGGAAGTACCAAAACTGCCACTGCTACCTTCAAAGTCTATTGCTACTTTGCTGGGGCTGGGTCTTTGCTGTGCTAGAACTTTCTTGCCAAGCTCCTAAGTTTTTTGTGCTGGAAAATTGTTCCACCCCATCTTTTTTGTGGCTTCTACCACTGCAGAATTTTTTGAGGTGTTATTTAAAGTAGTTTGGAGGGAAAGCTCAGGCAAGTCTTTACCTGTTCTCTGCCATCTTGGCTCTACCTTGAATCAGCTACAGAGATGTTTAGCTTTATGGTTTGTACCTTGATGTTTTGCTGCTTAGTACATCTTCAGGGAAAAAGAAAGGCGAGAGGCAGCTGTCCATGCTGGATCAGAGAAGAGAGGAAGAATTCTCACTCTCCTGACAAATATATTCACAACCAGGTTAACTCTTCTTGACCCATATGCTTTATCTCTGCCTTTGAAACACTTTCCCTCTATTCCCTCTATTTGTAGATGTAGAACTAAAAGGGACTTTAGGAATGGACATTAAAAACTCCTTCATTTTACAGATAAAGACAATGAGGCACAGAGAAGGTCAATGACTTGCTAGAGGTCACAGAGGGAGCAAATAGTAGAGTAGAATTCCAAATTCAGCAAGTGGAGGAGCCCAAATAAATGCTTCTGTCCTCTCATTCCAATTCTATTGCTTACTCCCTTGCGCCATAGGTTTTTAAACAGTTAAAATTATATTTCCAGTGAGCTGAATGAAGCTTGCCTTTCCAAAATTTTTTATTCTTTGAGTTTTTTTTCCTATCATGAAACTTAACAATGCTACTTATCACGAACCAGTAATTTTTCTACAGAATTACTTCCCAATCACATTAAGATGGATGAGAGAAATCTTTAAACAATACCCTTTGTTAAGAGCAGTTAAAATACCATGGTATTCTTAGCTCATTGAAAAGCAATCATGTTTTTTTACATGCCTTTATTAATTAATTTCTTTTTGTAAGATTTCAGATTCCCAAAAATGCTTTGAAACTGACCTGCTTTCAGTGGGACTTTTTATTACAGTGAACATTTCTCCATAATATCAGCAAGTCTGATAATGTCCATTTCTAGCTTTTCAGTGGAAACATCAGGGGGGTATTTCCCATTTTCTAGCTAAAAAAAAGGAACAAGAATACTAAGAGGTTTGAAATTTGTCTAAAGCTATAGACTTAGATGTTAAGAAAAAGTATTACTCTTTTGAATTTCTCTAGGAAATTCAAGTCCCATTTGTATACAACTCTAAAATTAAGCTGTATCATTACAAGAGAATTGCTATAAGTAAATATAAGATGTTGTTTTCTTTCTTTGATCTTTTTGGTGTATAGCTCTATGTGGTGATATCACTGCACTACAAAGAATGCACATTTTAGTAACTTTAGGGAAATAGTTCCAAATTATTTTCTAGAATGATTGGACCAGTTCCCAGCTCCAACAATCATACATTAATGAATTTTTTTCCCATAGTCCCTCCAACATTTGTCATTTTCACATCTTTTACAAACTTTGTCAATCTGAAGAATATGAGAAGAAACCTCAGAGTTGTTTAATTTGCATTTATTAGTTATTATTGATTTTTTGTGTGTGACTAGTAAAGGATGCTCATCAATTAGGGAATGATAAAACAAATTGTATTGTAAGAAATTACAAAAAAAAAAAAAAAAAAAAAAAGATGACTCCAGAAAAATCTGGAAAGATTTCCAGAGTAAAGTGAATAGAACAAGGAGAATAATTTATATAATAACAATAACATTGAAAGTCTATAAAACTCTGACATATGAAATGAGCAAATAAGATTTCAGAGGACCAATGATAAAAAATAGTGTGCATTTCCTGACAAAAAAAAGTGACAGACTAAATATGAAAAATGAGGCACTTTTTTGAGCATGCTTTATTTGACTATGCATATTTGTTACAAAGTTTTGTTTTCCTTTTTTTTTTCTTTTTCTTTGAGGGGATATTCCAAATTGGGAGGAGGGAAAAATAAAAGCAAAGTTAATTAAAAAAATAAAATTTAATTTGAAAACTTAAGCAGTGACTTTTTTATAGCAAAGAATTGAAAACAAAGTATATGCCCATACACTGGGGATGGGCTAACTAATTGTTACATGAATATAATGGAATATAACTATACTATAAGAAATTATGAATATGATAAATACAGAGAAACATGAAAAAAGCTACATATGCTGATGCAGAATAAAGTAAGCAGTATCAAGGGAAAAAATACACAATAATTATAAAAATAACAATCCACACACAAAATCAAAAGTGAATGTTTCAAAATTTCAAAGAACAAATGTGGCTTCAAAAAAAGTTATGAATAGATGACACCACCACATCATTCTGAAATGGTTAGTTATTCACAAGTACTGACTCTTATTATACCTATTTTCAACCTTTCTCATAATTTTGATGTCATGCTGAATTATTCTTATTTTTCTTTGCCTTAAAAATACATATTACATGCATACACTGTGGGAGAGAGAAGGAAGGAATTCTGGTAGAATTTTTTGTGATGTAAAAAAAGACCTCACCAATAGATCACCAATTGGGTGGTACAATAGCCAGGAAGACCTTAATTCAAATGAAAATCAGACACTTATTAGTGGTGTGATCCTGGGCAAATCACTTAATCCTGTTTGCCTCATTTTCCTCATCTATAAAATGAACTAGAAAAAGAAATAGTAAACCACTCCAGTATCTTTGCTTAGAAAATCCCAAATGGAATCATGAAAAGTGTGATATGACCGAAAAACTACTTAAAAGCAACGAACAACAATAAAAGATGTGTATACAAACTTCTTTTAAAAAAAAATAAGTTTTGACTATAATCTGAGAAGCTAATCAGATGTGTATCCATAATATTTAGACATTTTGAAATCATTTTATATAATTCCTTCACTTTACAGAGAAGGAAAAAGAAGCTGAGGAAGCTTCAGGGATTTCCCCAGGATCACTGTTTGCAAGTTATCTGAGGCATCCTTTAAACTTCAATTTTCCTGACTTGAAGATCATCACTCTCTCCAACTATGACTCTCAATTATATAAATGGTAAGCATTAGAGACAGGATTTGAATCAAGGCCTTTTGGCTTCACATTTACTTTTCCAACTATGCCACAATAAGACAGAAGAACTGGGTTCAAAATTCAGCTGTTTACTATTTGACTTGGACATGTGACTTCTTCCCTTAGGATCTTAGTTTGCTCATGTGTAAAAGGAAGCACTGGATTAGAAATGGGAAGATGGAGAAATGTCTGAGCTGTGGGTAATGGTATAAAGCTTCCAAAATCATAGGCAATGGTTTGAAAACCAGGTATAAACACTTCCCACTGCTTGAGTTGATAATTTTGTATGTTGCACAAAATGATGCTATAAATATCTAAATGGCCCTTGGCAGAAAAAATGCTTCCCTATCCTTGGTAGATGATCTCTAAGATTCCCCACACCCTCGTTCTAAGTCCTTTACCAGTATTTTGTAGAGCCTGGATTTCCCTTTATTCTTCTTGCTTGAGTTGGTATTCTGTTTTGTCTTTGAGTTTTAATAGTTTCAATTACCTTGAGTGTTTTTCCTCCATAGAGGTTTTACTTCTGCTTTCAAATATCTATAGATATGATGATGTGCTTCCCCAAAATGTCATGAAATATTTTACGAACTTTTTAAGCATCTTTCCCAGGAGAAATTGCATTTAATAAAAGGAAGCCTCATATTTCATTAGGTTATTGTTTTTGCACAAATCTGGTCTTCTGAAAAGACAGTGCTTGTAAAACATAGACCAAATTGACAAATTGTGCCTCCATTTAAAAATTGAAATAGGAAAGACAAGTCCTAAAGTTATCACATTTGGAATCTATAAAATATGCATCCCCTTTGAAAACTACCTTTTCTGTCACAATATCAGGGAAATGATAGCAACAGTGACCTTTGGGGGAGATAGAAGTTGTGATCTAGAATTACTCAGTGACTTGGCAAATCATAGTCTCAGAATCTGGTAGTTGAAGGAAAGAAAGGCCTTTTCTTTTTGCTTACCATACCAAGTACCTAGTAGAACAGCATGAATCAAATCTGATGTCCCAAATACACTTTTTATTTTACTAAATAGCTACAAAAGACACTTATAAAAAGACATTTTAGATGTAGGATATAGCTAGATTCATTTTTTTTCTTGGTATAGCAGCAAATGAGAATGTGAAATACAGCCTACAGGTGTATAGTGTAGAACATTCAAATATGAGCTTAGCCATTCAATCATAGAAACTAAGGAGTGAAATTCTAAAATGTGAGAATATCTTTATAGATCTTGGCAGCCTGGAAACAGTCAACTTACTTATCTGTTTCCTCATGACAATCAAACCAAGCTTTTCTTTAGTAAGGCAGATTAGTGCAGTGGAAAGAGGAAATTTTTAGAGTTGGTCAGAGCAACTGGGTTCTAATCCTGCCCTTTAGAACCTACTACCCATAAGACCTTGATCAAGCCAGATAATATCCATGTTTCCTCCTCTATGAAATTAGGGGGTCAAACCCCTGGCCTTTAAAATCTTTTCATGAGCTATAGCTATGATGATGCTGCTCAGTCAGTCTAGAGAGTTAGAGGGAGACTATGGACCACAAAATATCTGCAAGGCAGGACTAATGCAAGAATCACTTTTGAACCAGTTGCATTACACAGGAAGATATATTTAAGGTGGTGTAATGGTTCTAGAGTCAGGAAGATGTGAATTAAAATCTAGCCTCAGAAATTTACTTTATGACCCTGAGCAAGGTTTTTTACTTCTGTTTGCCTTAGTTACTTCAACTGTAAAATAAGAATAATAATAGCATTTGCTTCCTAGCATTGTTATGAGAACCAAATGACATACTATGTATAAAGTGCCTTTACTATGTATAAAGCATAGTTCATGACACATAGGTGCTATAAAAAATGCTTATTCTCTTAGATTGTTTAAATATGGCCTACACAGAAGAGTGAAATCTAAGTAATATTTGCATTGTGTATGTGTGTGATTGTATATTTAAATCAACCAACATTTATTAAATGCCTGTTGTATTTCTGACACTGTGCACTACAACAACAAATAAAGATTAAAATAATCTCTGTTCTAAAGAAATCCTTATTCTAATGGGGGAGACAACATGCACATACAAGAGATGTATAGAGAACTGAGGTAATTCCAGAGGGAAAACACTAGCAGTCACCCCCTGGAAAAGGTTTATAGCAAAAGGTAAAATTTTAGCTGAAACTTGAAGGAAGTCTGGGAAATCACTAGACTAAGGTGAAAAGGAAGAGAATTCTAAGAATAGATGATAGCAGTGAAAAAGCATGGAATAGGGATTTGGAGTGTCATGTGCAAGGAATTACAAAGAGACCAGAGTTATATAGACAGGGTTAATGTTGGTAAATGCTTAACAAAACAAAATGCACAACTTGTTTTGTTATGCCTCAGTTTCCCTAGTGGTAACCCCCCCCCCCCGGACATTAGGACTGAGATAATTAGGGTTGTGGAGCCCTAGCCACTCTAGCATTCCAAAGAGTCATAAAACTCCAGAAGGCTTATCTTGTGCATCTTCTGGCTCAGAATTAGTGTCTCCTAGCTTTTTCATTCCCAACTTATCAGAATTTCTGATCCTTCCTTCCTTACCCCCAACCTGTAAGAATTAAAAAGTTATGGTCTTTCCTGGAATTTCTGCTCACCAGTGCTCTGCTCCCTCCCCTGTTTCCTTTGTTTCCCTGATTGGTGAAACCCTATAAAAGTCTCTGGAATGCCTTGGGCATCGCTTTGAGACAAGAGTTGATTCAGCTGACTGGGGGGTCAACATGGATCCTGTTTGGCCACCAGTCCAAACTATTAAAATGTTAAAAACTTCTCTAATTTCTGTCTTGCCTCAGTTTCTCTGGCATTACTGTTTATAAATTTAATCTCCATTTAACATTTCCTCTGTCACTTTCTTAATTCTAAGCAATTAAGGAAATAATAAATCAAGTTCTGATTTATGCTGATATCTGAAATGTAATGCTATCATTGACAATTTAACAATAGACTCTCCTGAACTGGTTAAGTTGTCTCAGTATCCTTCTACTTGTAAAGTACACAGAGAGAAGTAAAATGTAAGTAAGTAAAAAGTTGGAAAAGGCCAGGATAATTCTATATTAGATTCTACAGGTAATAGGAAGTCTCTGGAGTTTTTTGAGTAGGAAAGATAACATGATCTGATTGCTGAGTGAAAGGTAGACTTCAATGGGGAAGGACATAAGGCTGTGAGGCTATTGGAACAGTCAAGGTATGAGGTGTTGAGGTTTTGCATTAGGGTGAGGACAATGTTAGAGGAGAAAAGAGGATGTATACAGAAGGTATTTTGAAGGTAGACATAATAGAACTTGACAACTGATTGAACATGGGAGTGAGAAAGCATGAAGGCTTGAAAATGAGATTTGGATAACAAGCCTAGGTAACTGGGAAAGTAGTGGTTCTCCACACCCTAAACTGGGATATTTAGGAAGAAGGGAGGATTTGTGGGGGAAAATGATAAGCACTGTTTTGGACATTGAGTTTAAGATAGCAATGGGATAAATGATTCAAGATGTTGAATAGGAAGTTTAACATGCAAGAACTCAGGTTTGGAACTTCTGGCCAAGATGGCGGAGAAGAGGCACATAGCTGCTTGAACTTCACATTTTCTCTCAGAATTTACTTTATGACAAGCCTCGGAATTAATGTTTGACCAGAAAAAAACACCACAAATAATCACCAACAGAAGACATCCTTAAAATTCGCCAGAAAAGGTCTGTGTTTGCTCGGGGGAGAGGACAAACAGACTGGGCACAAGCTGAGGACAGGAGCAAGAGCCAGGCAGGCAGCTCACACTGCTCAGACCCAAGAGGGGAAGGGTGCAATCACTTCCGTTTCTGCAAAACGACCTTTACTCCAGTGTGGATATTCCATCTTGGCAGCAAGCCAGGAGCAGCAGAGAAGGTGTAAACATGGGAGGTAAAGAATAAAACCCTGGAAAGCTAGCATCTCTCCAGACCTGGCTACCCCCACCCCTACCCGGAGTGAGACAGGGTGTTCTCAGAACCTCATAGCACAGGCAGCACAGCCATCGATATCCTGTTAGAGCCTTGCTGCTGTCTCCCTCAGTCTGTAGAAGAAGCTCGTTAACACCATCCAGCCCCATCCCCCCCAGAAACAGACCAATTGTTTCTCTTGTCAATTTGTTTTCTTTGATTCCTACTCTGACAAAATGAACAAAAAATTTAAAAGGGCTCTAACCATTGACAGCTTCTGTATGGAGAGAGAGCACACTGCAAACCCTGAGGAGACTAAAAGCAGACTGTCTCCATAGGAATCCCTTAAGGGGGATATGAGCTGCTCCTCAATACACAAAACTCTCATAGAGAAAATCAAAAGCTCTCACAAGAGAGCTAGAAGACAAATGGGAAAAGGAAAGAAGGAAAGGGAAGCTTGGCAAGAGAGTCTGGAGAAGTCATCCAGAGTGGATAAAGAGATCAAATCATTGAGAAATAAAATTAGTGAGTTGGAAACAGAAAACAGCTCTCTAAAAAATAAAATGGATGAAATGCAAAAAAAATTCCATAGAAGAAAAAAATTCACATAAAAACTCAATTGGACAATTACAAAAAGATATAAAAAAAGTGATTGAAGAAAATGCATCACTGAAAATTAAAATCAAACAAGTAGAAATGAATGACTCAAGGAGAAACGAAGAAATAGTCAAGCAAAACCAGAAAAACGAAAAAATTGAAAAGAATGTCAAGTACCTTATTGGAAGAACAACAGACCTGGAAAACAGATCCAGGAGAGACAATTTGAGAATAATCAGACTCCCTGAAAAATGTGAGGAAAAAAAGAGTCTGGACACTATTTTCCAGGAAATTATCAAAGAGAACTGCCCAGACATTTTAGAAACAGAGGGTAAAATAGACATTGAAAAAATTCATCAATCACCTACTGAAAGGGACCCTAAAATTAAAGCACCAAGAAACATAGTGGCCAAGTTCAAGAGCCATCAGACGAAGGAAAAAAATATTGGAAGTTGCTAGAAAAAAGCAATTCAGATATGAAGGAGCCACAATAAGGATACCCAGGAATTGGCAGCGTCCACATTAAAGGAACAAAGGGCCTGGAATATGATATTCTGAAAGGCTAAGGAACTTGATATGCAGCCAAGAATAACTTACCCAGCAAAAATGAGCATCCTTTTCCAGGGAAGAAGATGGACATTTAACAAAATAAATGAATTCCATCTATTTTTTGATGAAAAAAACAGATCTGCACAAAATGTTTGATCTTCAAATACAGAACTCAAGAGATTTCTAAAAAGGTAAAAAGAAATTTTGAGAACTATATTTCTGCCATAAAGATATGTAAAGAACACATGTATAATTTGTCCTAGAAACTAGAGGTAGAAAAGAAATTATGTCATAAAAAAGGGTAAAGTGGTAGTACTACATCTCATGAAGAGGAAAATGTAACTTATTATATCTGAGAGAAAGAAAGGAGGGGGATGAACATAATGTGTATCAATAGACATATTCAATTTATGGTGAAACTTCTTCCACTTCATTGAAAAGTGGGAGGGAAGGAGTAAGCTAAGGGGAAGGGAATAGAGAAATTGTGAGGAAAAGGGGTAAAATAGGGGGAGGTATTTTAAGGTGGGGAAAGGATATTAAAAAGGGAGGGTTCACTAAAAAGCAAGTGGTGCTCACAAGCTTAATACTGGGGAGGAGGGTAAGAGGGAATGAAAGGAGAAAAGCATAAGCAGGGGTTAACAAGATGGCAAGCAATATAGAATTAGTCATTCTAACCATAAATGTGGATGAGGTAAATTCCCCCATAAAGAGGAAGCAGTTAGCAGACTGGATTAAAAGCCAGAATCCTACTATATGTTGTTTACAGGAAACACACCTGAAACAGGGTGATACATTCAAAATAAAAGTAAAAGGGTGGAGCAGAATCTACTATGCTTCAGGTGAAGCCAAAAAAGCTAGGATAGCCATCCTCATCTCAGATCAAGGAAAAACAAAAACTGATCTAATGAAAAGAGATAAGGAAGGGCATTATATTCTGCTAAAGGGTAGCATAGATAATGAAGCAGTATCAATATTAAACATATACCATCAAGTGGTATAGCATCTAAATTCTTAAAAGAGAAATTAAGAGAGCTGCAAAAAGAAATAGACAGCAAAACTATAATAGTGGGAGATCTCAACCATGCACTCTCAGAATTAGATAAATCAAACCACAAAAGAAATAAGAAAGAAGTCAAAGAGGTAAATAGAATACTAGAAAAGTTTGATATGACAGATCTTTGGCAAAAGCTAAATGGAGACAGAAAGGAGTACACTTTCTTCTCAGCAGTTCATGGAACCTATACAAAAATTGATCATATACTAGGACATAAAAACCTCAAAATCAAATGCAGTAAGGCAGAAAGAGTAAATGCATCCTTTTCAGACCATAATGCAATGAAAATTACATTCAATAAAAAGCCAGGGGGAAATTGACCAAAAACTAATTGGAAACTAAATAATCTTATACTAAAGAATGATTGGGTAAAACAGCAAATCATAGACATAATTGATAACTTCACCCAAGAAAATGACAATAATGAGACATCATATCAAAATATGTGGGATACAACCAAAGCAGCAATAAGGGGAAGTTTTATATCTCTAGAGGCCTACTAGCATAAAATAGAGAAAGAGAAGGTCAACGAATTGGGCTTACAACTAAAAATGCTAGAAAGGAACAAATTAACAACCCCCAGACAAACAAGAAACTTGAAATGCTAAAAATAAACAGTGAGATTAATAAAATTGAAAGTAAAACAAAAAACTATTGAATTAATTAATAAAACTAAGAATTGGTTCTATGAAAAAACCAAGAATGTAGACAAACCCTTAGTAAATCTGATTTAAAAAAGGAAAGAGGAAAATCAAATTGTTAGTCTTAAAAATGAAAAGGGAGAACTCACCACTAATGAAGAGGAAATTAGAACAATAGTTAGGAGCTACTTTGCCCAACTTTATGCCAATAAATTCGATAACTTAAATGAAATGGAAGAATACCTTCAAAAATATTGCTTGCCCAGGTTAACAGAGGAAGAAGTATATAGTCTAAGTAGTACCATTTCAGAAAAGGAAATAGAACAAGCTATTAACCAACTCCCTAAGAAAAAATTCCCAGGACCAGATGGATTTACATGTGAATTCTACCAAACATTTAAAGAACAACTAACTCCAATGCTATATAAACTATTTGAAAAAATAAGGATTGAAGGAGTCCTACCAAATTCCTTTAATGACACAGACATGGAAGTGATACCTAAACCAGGTAAGCTGAAAACAGAGAAAGAAAAATATAGACCAATCTCCCTAATGAATATTGATGCTAAAATCTTAAATAAAATATTAGCAAAAAGACTATGGAAAATCATCCTCAGGATAATACACTATGACCAAGTGGGATTTATACCAGGAATGCAAGGCTGGTTCAATATTAGGAAAACTATTAGCATAATCGACTATATCAATAACCAAATTAACAAAAGCCATATGATCATCTCAATAGATGCAGAAAAAGCATTTGATAAAATCCAACATCCATTCCTACTAAAAACACTTGAGAGTATAGGAATAAATGAACTGTTTCTTAACATAATAAGGAGCATATATTTAAAACTGTCAGTAAACATCATATGTAATGGCGATAAACTGGAACCTTTCCCAGTAAGATCAGGAGTGAAACAAGGTTGCCCACTATCACCATTACTATTCAATATAGTACTAAAAACACTAGCCTTGGCAATAAGAGCTGAAAAGAGATTCAAGGAATTAGGGTAGGTAATGAAGAAATCAAACTATCAGTCTTTGCAGATGATATGATAGTATACTTAGAGAACCCCAAAGACTCTACTAAAAAGCTATTATAAATAATTCAGAACTTTACCAAAGTTGCAGGATACAAAATAAATTCACATAAATCCTCAGCATTTTTATACATTACCAGCACAATCCAACAGCAAGAGATACAAAAGAAAGTCCATTCAAAATAACGGTCGATAGTATAAAATATTTGGGAATATATCTACCAAAGGAAAGTCAGGAATTATATGAGCAAAATTACAAAACACTTGCCACAAAAATAAAGTCAGATTTAAATAATTGGAAAGGCATTAAGTGCTCTTGGATAGGCCCAGCGAATATAATCAAGATGACAATACTCCCTAAACTAATCTATTTATTTAGTGCTATACCAATCAGACTCCCAAGAAACTATTTTAATGACCTAGAAAAAATCACAACAAAATTCATATGGAAGAACAAAAGGTCAAAAATTTCAAGGGAAGTAATGAAAAAAAAAAATCAAGTGAAGGTGGCCTAGCTGTACCTGATCTAGAACTATATTATAAAGCAGCAGTCACCAAAACCATTTGGTATTGGCTAAGAAATAGACTTGTTGATCAGTGGAATAGGTTAGGTTCACAGGACAAGATAGTGAATAAAAATAGCAATCTAGTGTTTGACAAACCCAAAGATCCCAACTTTTGGGATAAAAATTCATTATTTGACAAAAACTGCTGGGAAAACTGGAAATTAGTATGGCAGAAACTAGGCATGGACCCACACTTAACACCACATACTAAGATAAGATCAAAATGGGTCCATGATTTAGACATAAAGAACAAGATCATAAATAAATTAGAAGAACATAGGATAGTTTACCTGTCAGACTTGTGGAGGAAGAAGGAATTTGTGACCAAAGAAGAACTAGAGATCATTATTGATCACAAAATAGAAAATTTTGATTACATCAAATTAAAAATCTTTTGTACAAACAAAATTAATGCAAATAAGATTAGAAGGGAAGTAACAAAGTGGGAAAATATTTTTACAGTTGAAGATTCTGATAAAGGCCTCATCTCGAAAATATACAGAGAATTGACTCTAATTTATAACAAATCAAGCCATTCTCCAATTGATAAATGGTCAAAGGATATGAACAATTTTCAGAAATTGAAACTATTTCCACTCAAAAGAAAGTGTTCTAAATCACTATTGATCAGAGAAATGCAAATTAAGACAACTCTGAGATACCACTACACACCTCTCACATTGGCTAAGATGACAGGAACAAATTATGATGAATGTTGGAGGGGATGTGGGAGTACTGGACCACTGATGCATTGTTGGTGGAGTTGTGAAAGAATCCAACCATTCTGGAGAGCAATGTGGAATTATGCCCAAAGAGTTATCAAACTGTGCATACCCTTTGATCCAGCAGTGCTACTACTGGGCTTATATCCCAAGGAAATACTAAAGAAGGGAAAGGGACATGAATGTGCCAAAATGTTTGTGGCAGCCTTTTTTGTAGTGGCTAGAAACTGGAAAATGAATGGATGTCCACCAATTGGAGAATGGCTGGGTAAATTATGGTATATGAATGTTATGGAATATTATTGTTCTCTAAGAAATGACCAACAGGAGGAATACAGAGAGGCTTGGAAAGACTTAAATCAACTGATGCTGAGTGAAATGAGCAGAACTAGGAGATCATTATACACTTCAACAATGATACTGTATGAGGATGTATTCTGATGGAAGTGAATGTCTTCAACATAGAGAAGAGCTAATCCAATTCCAATTGATCAATATGGACAGAATCAGCTATATCCACAGAACGAACACTGGGAAATGAGTGTAAAACTGTTAGCATTTTGTGTTTTTCTTCCCAGATTATTTTTACCTTCCGAATCTAATTTTTCCTTTGCAACAACAACAACAACAAAATTCGGTTCTGCACATATATATATTGTATCTAGAATATGTTATAAGATATTTAATATGTATGGAAATGCCTGCCATCTAGGGGAGGGGATGGAGGGAAGGAGGGGAAAAATTCGGAACAGAAGGGAGTACAAGGGATAATGTTGTAAAAAAATTTCCTATGCATATGTACTGTCAACAAATGTTATAATTATAAAATTAATTAAAAAAAAAGAACTCAGGTTTGGAAAGGCTAGGGTTGGATAAATAGATCTCAGGATCATCTTTATACAGGTGATAATTGAATCCACTGGAGTTAATGATATCACCAAGTAAAATATTATATAGAGAAAAGAGAAGAGTGCCTCAACAAAGCTTTGACAAACACCCAGGGTTAGTAGATGAGCCTGTACCCAATAAAGGAGACTAAGAAGGAGCCATCAGATAAGTGAATCCAAAGAGAGCTAACAAATTTAAAGAAGAAAATATCAAAGAGAAGAGGGTGACCGATGGTTTCAAAGGCTAAAGAGAGGTCAAGAAGGATGAGGATTGAAAAGAAGCTGTTAGATTTACCAATTAGGAAATGTCTGGTAATTTTGGAGAGAATGTTTTTAGCAGAAAGATGAGGACTAAAGTTGGGTATCAGGGAGTTCTAAAGAAAGAAAGAAGAAAGCGAATGGACAAGCTGATTGTGTATTAATGATTTAAGTGACTTAGGAGACCAAAGTTATATTTTCTACCTATGCAGATGAGCAATTGTTCTGCAACTTATTGTCTTAGAGAATTGCTTGGGAGTCCTGACAGGTTGTGACTTGCTGAAAGTAACACCCATGGTATGTGTCAAAGGTCAAACTTGGATACCCCTGACTTCCAAAACTAATTCTAGCTAGCCACTATACCATATTGACCTCCCTTCCTCTCTGGCTTTTCTCATAGACCTGAAAAGACATTAGAGGCTGTAGGTTGGTGTAAAGGGCTGGAAATCTGAAAAGGTATACTTGAATCTAAAGACAGCAGAGGGCTTAAGACTAAGTACCTACTTAATGTGAGACAATGATTCTATAAATATATACTTAGATGACATGGTGATGTGATGGCTCTCCTCCTGATTGGCCTTTGCTGAATGTGTTGTGATGAGGTTATCATAGGCAAGGATTGGAGGGCTGAGGGAGATGGTCAGAGTGTCTCATCCACAGCACGCTGAGGAGAGAAGACTTCAGGCTCTAGACTCCAGAGTCCAGGATTCATCTTTGATAATGAGCTTGTCTGCCTCCTTCACTTCTTTTTCTAAAGACCAAGGACTTTGATTGATCCTGATGCTGATCCTGAGGCCCTCCAGAGAGCTAGCCCGGATATCATAGATTGGACTTAGGAGTTGTTGCAGTCCCTCTCACATCTATAATTGACTTCTCAAAGCTAAATAAGTAAAGAAAAGGCTCTTTCAGGTTTTACCAAACTGAGAAGGCTTTGAATAGGGGCTGGGAATGGATGGTGTTCCTCTTGTCCAAGGCACCATCCTAAGTAAATTCATCACTAGGTTGGCTGGGAGGTGATGGATTTTCTAATCTAAATAGTTTTAAAGGCCATCTACCAGATAAGGAAAGGGATGTATTCTGCCTTATTGGAGAAAGGATCACATCAACAAATTATGGATTATTGAAGTACTGAATGGCTTGTGTACTATACTGGGGATAAAGTCTTTGCTTTTAAGGAATGTTCCTTATTGATTTGACATTTAGCCTACTTCCTCACTTTTCAATTCTTCATTATTCTGGTTCATGTCCTCTTATCAGAGATTAATAGATATCACAATGAATAGAGGACTGGGCCTTGAGTCTATAGCCAGACCTCAGTTTAGGCCTCAGACTCTAACTATGTGAACTTGGGCTAATCACTTAACTGCTGTCTGCCTCAGTTTCCTCAGCTGTAAAATAGAGATGACATATCACTGCTTTCCAAGTACGTGAAAATCATGAAATAATATTTGTAAAAAATTTATTATCGTTCCTGGCACATAGTAGGTACTTAATACATTCTTTGTTCCCTTCCTTCCTTCATTTGAACTGTGACAATAGTTTCCTAACCAATCTTCCCAAGTGCAGCCTCTTCTTCCTTGAATTCATCTTGAATTCATTCCCTTTTCCATATTAACCTTTCCCAAACAAACTCACCTGCTTAAAAAATTATCACTGACTCCTCATTAAGAAGCATGAAATATAAACTCTTAATCTTAGCATTCAAGTTCCTACGAAATCCGATCTTTCTAACCTCTCTGTTTTGGTTCATATAATTTTTTAAATGAATATCATTCTCTCAGTTCTACCTACTGGCCTAGTTCAAAGACTACCTCCACGATGATGCCTTCTTTGATTTCCAGAGCCAGGAGTTGGGGGAAAGAAGATGTATAACTTGTTGGGAACTCTTTGCAAAGAGAGGCAAAAAAGACTACTGGTCATGCTCTATACTTGAAACAAGATCTTAACTCAGAGGAATTGATGAAATGATTGTTCTCTAGTTCACATATATACTTAGTACTTAGCATGGAGATGTAATGGTTCTCTAGTTCACACATATTCAGTATATTGTAATGATGTAATTATAATAGGATATTTAAACTGGGGACAAAGTCAGACTCAGAGGGAGCCTGGTTGAGATTGTCAGATTGTCAGACTGCTGGAGGAGACTGGGTCAGACTATGACAGACACAGACTGTGAAGGAGACAATAAAGACTTTGGACTCTATTCTTGTCCATTCTTATGGTGTCTATTCTGCTAAAATCAAGGCCCTTCTGAGGACCTCCAGAAAGCTAACCTGAACATTACACTATCTCATGAACAAGTTTCCAAAAAAGAGATTTAAGACTAATAAATGAAAATTAAATGGGAGCAGAATTTAGCTTAACATAAAGAATGAATGAATAAGTATTTATTGAGAGTATTTTTGTATTCAATTCAACAAACTATTATGGGTGCCACCACAGTCAAACTGAAACCTGTTGGAGGTCTTAGCTTAAAAAGGCCACTGTCTCCCATTTCATCAAGAGCCATCTCTAATTAACTTGATCTATATCTTGCCATTGGATCTAGATGGCTCTGGAGAGGAAAGCGAGGCAGGTGACCTTGCACAGCCATTCCTTACTAAAATTTAATTCACTTGCACAGGATGGATACCATCCTCTGATATAATGGTTCTCTTTGAGAATGAAAGAAAAACAACCACTTTTGATTTTTTCTCATCAAAATTTAGGTGAAAGTCCAAGAGACCTGAATTGAATTATTCTATTCCAACATAGCTTATTCATTTACTTTTCCATTCAGGAGAACTAAAAAGGGATTATTAAGCCCCATTCTGATTTTGAGAATCATTAGTTATCTGTTGTTATCTAGAAAAACCAAAAGGACTTAGCTTCAGCATCCCATGGATTTGTGACTTCATTTCCTAGCTTCATCCCAGTGCCAAATTGCAAAGGGATTTTCCACTTTGAAAATCAAAGGAGAGAATAATAACTGGATCACACCCACAAAATGATTGCTGCCAAGGATAATGTACCATAGTGGGCTGGGATTTCCTAGAGCTAATGCTATTACACTATTTTCAAGTTTATATAAAGAGCTTTATGTATGTTAACTAATTTGAACTTCACAATAATCCCAGGATACAGGTACAATAGTTATTATTAAGATTTGCCTACAGTAATACACTTTAAAAGGCAGGATTAGAACTCGACCGAAAGTCGAACACACTATCCATGGGGCCATTGGGCCTCTATGCATTTTCTTAGAATGAACTCCGGTTAAAATAGACTCTAACTATAATACAAGATTTTTATGTTTTTATGTGATTTTATGCTTAAAATTCTCTTTACATCCTTTAAAAAAGAGGTCTGTATCTATTTCACAGAGTAATTATTCAAACCAAGTCAATGGACTGAAGGTGAAAGACATTTTTTATGGCATAATAATATATTGCAAGTCTCATTTTCTTCCAATATCAAACTTGAACTAAGAGAGTCATATCTCTCAAACAATGTTTGGAGTTGTTTTGGCAAATTCAAATGAGATGAAATGACCTCATAGTTCTTCCCACAATTTAGCCAGAGATTCTGCTCCTGCTAATGTTGAAGCAATGAAACAGGAGAATGAGAGAAGACTTGGGGAAGAAACTGAGGACCCCTATTACAAGAAATCTCAAATTTATTCCAGGAGGAGAAAGATGACTCCCAGCTTCCTCCAACTAGTAGCTATAGAGCCTATGGGTGTGGACTAATGGAATCAATTCTGATAGGCTCTTAGCAGCTGATTTCCATAGTCTGGGGATCTCTCTGGGGACCTTTTTTTTTTTTTTTTTTTTTCTTTTACAATCAAGTAAATTTATTAGAATCTCCAGATGGAGAATGCTATTTGTCCCTTTTTAGATGACTGAGATTGGAAGTTAGTCCCACAGGGCCTCATAAAAATGAATTCTTTTTGCAGTCAGCTCCTGATGGGGATCTGCAAAGGAGGAGATAAAGTTCTCAAAAAAACAAACAAAACAAAACAAAAAAAAAAACCAGGAAATGGTTTTCACGGATTTTTCCCCTCCCCCCCACCCAACATGTATACCTGCCATACTCTATGCTTACTCTATCTCAGGGGCAAATACATCCCATCTTTTAAGTGGTTCCCTAACTGAATAACTTCAGGCTTTTGGCTTCAGGTCCCTACAACTACACAGTCATACCAGTATTGGCTAGTTGTTTTTTGTTTGTTTGTTTGTTTGTTTGCTGAGGCAATTGGAGTTAAGTTACTTGCCCAAGGTCACACAGCTAGGAAGTATTAAGTGTCTTGAGGCCAGATTTGAACTCAGGTCCGCCTGACTTCAGGACTGGTACTCTATTCACTGCACTACCTAGCTGCCTCTGACTGGTCAATTGCTGACCAATGAAAAGAAGTTTGAGACAGTTGCAGGTTAGCCAAATATAACTGGCTTATTTGTATTTGGCTAAAGATGACACTAAGTCCAGCCGGGAGCTTTGGCTGTGGCTCCTGAAATATGAAGTTGACAAAAAAATAATTGATGCCGATGGCAGAGCTACTTAGACTAGAGAGGAAAATTCAGCACACAAGTAACTTTCAGCCCCACCCAAGCCTGATGTCCTCAAAATCCCCCATGCCTTTGGATCACTATTGGGAGGCAACATAGGTCAGTTCACAGAGGAAACTATGGGCTCACTATGGGCTCAGTTTCTGTAGGTCCTTTCAGTAACCTTAGTCATGTTATTGTGGTCAAGTCCAAATGAAAACCCAAAGAGTTATCCAAACCATCCCATTATAGTTAATACTGTATAGCTTCTGGGCACAAGTTTATCATATTTTAAGTAAATCCTCTGCATATTGTAGGTGGAAGTAAGGAAGGGAAATATTGTTGTATGACATCCTTTAAACAAGAGGTTGACTTGCCCATTAGCTATGCCATACCTAGAAATAATCTTGGTGAGGTAAATGTCTGGTGATCACTACTTTAAGTTGGAAGTCTTCTCCCCAGGGACCAGGGAGATTAATGTTTTTGATTAAGTAATATTGAGGATATGATGTTGGGGGGAACACACTGGATGAGAGTTCATGAGTACTAAAACCACTCCCCTTCAGATCCTCAAGGTTAATCCTGGAATCTTGTGGGGAAAGAGAGCTGAGCCCTTGGAAGCCAATATGGAGTTATAAGAGTAACTCCAGAGTGTATGTTCATAAAATAAGTGAAATAATCCTCACTTGAAAGATCAAATCTTATTCAAAATATATAACAATTGACCTTTCTTATTCTTATTCATTCTAGATACATTAAAGTGGTACAAATGAGGTGTCACTGAGGAGATAGAGAATTGTGCCTGGAGACTAGAAAACCTGAATTCAAATTCAGTCTTAGATACTTATTGGCTATGAAATTCTAGAAAAGATATTAAACCTCTTTTGCCTCAGTTTCCTCCACGTAAAGTGGGGATAAAAATAGTATATTCAAAGAGTGTCTTGAAAGTCAAATGACATAATATTGTAAATCATTCATATGGTGCCTTGCATATAGTAGAGAATTAATATTACAATTTAAAAGTTGTCTCAGAATTAATAACAATCCAATTAATCATTAAATTCTTCATTTGATCCCTTCAGCTCCACCCCAGCTCTTTTGGATTCTCCTAATAATTTTATTGTTATTGTTTGTCTTTTGTTCTGGGGAGAAGACCATTACATCAGGAAAGCTTTGCCATGACATGCAAGTGAATTGAATTAATTGAGGAAGGGCTGTGCAAGGCCACCTGCCTTATTTTCCCCTCCAGAGCTATCTGGGTCATGTGGCTGGATATAGATCAGGATGACTGGAGTTGGCCCTGAACAAAATGGGAGACCTTGGTCTTTTAAGCTAAGGTCTTCAACAGATCTCAGTTCGACTAAGGCTGCACCCTAGGGTAGTAAATGAAACAAATAATTTCCTAGCTCCCTTATCTTAAGGCTGATTATACCCAGCCAAGCCCTCAGCTTTGGATCATTCCCACCATTTGGTGCCTTTGCTTCCTACACACATGGTGCTGAATGAAGGTGGAGAAAAACCACACAACTCTTCTGTTTACTATAAATTGATGACATATAACCTCATAAAAGCTATCTTTTACATCTGATCATGTTTATCCTCTCCTCAATAAACTTTAGCAACTACCTCTTATTTCCAAGATCAGATTAAAAATCTTCTGCTTACCTTTTAAAGCCTAGCACAACCTGATTCCTTCCAATCTGTCTAGTTTTTCACTCTTCACTCCCCTTTATGTACTTTATGATCCAGCTCCAGTGGTCCTCTTCATATTTCTTTCACACAACACTTTATCTCCCAACTCCATGCATTTTGTTCCTTCACCTCCTCCTCACTGCTTCTTTCAATACTCAGCTCAAATTTCTCCTTCTGAAAGAGGGATTTCCTAATCCTTCATCCAGAATAATACTGCATTCCTTCTGAGTTTGCCTTCTAATCTACCCTGTACATAATTCTAAGTACTGATATCCCACAATCTGATCTCAGAAATTTTGCATGGTATTGACTGTGCAAATTGAACAAAGAAACTAGTTATAAAGAAGGAATAAATATTTCTCCTAAATATCTTTTTAACCCAAATAAACTAAAATAGATATAGTAGCACTTTTCACAGCAGCAAAAAAACAAAACCAACCAAAAAAAAAAAAAAAAAAAAAACCAAAGGAAATAAAGTCTGTGCCCACTGATTATCAAGTGACTGAATAAATTGTGATATGTGAACATTATTGGATCAGAAGAAGTAATTAATATAAAATATTCAGAAAATTTGGGAAAGATTTATATGAACTGATGCTCAAAGAAGTAAGCATAATCAAGAAATATATATATATGTGTATATATATATATATATATGCACAAATGTGTGTATGACTATATAAGGAAAACACTAAATGACAAGAATTTTGATCAATGCATTGACTAAATGTTGATTATCAAAGAAGAACAGATAGAGAGATGATGGACTATAGATATAGAATGAGCCAAATATACACTGTCTGATGTGGTTTGTTTTGTCTAGCTCTGTTTCTTGTTACAGAGGAGAATTCTATTAGAAGAGTATTTTTAAAATCAGTGATGTCCAAAAGTAGCATAAATAAAACATTTTTAAAAAGCTATCTTTCTATGGGTTGGCTCTGGTATATGATTCCTTGGCACTGTACATAACAGCAGAGGGAGCACAATTCTGACATGTATCATCTTTTCCTCATAATTTCTTGGGTGTGCCAATGGAGAATGACTGGGAATAACTCGCAATAGATCTGCACAGCAGGGAAGCAGCTCTGATGACATGGAAAAACATAATGATAAAGGATGAATGTGATATTTGTTATGCAGCCAGGGTACCAATGGACAGTTTCATCTGCCATTATGGAAATTGGAGCTATTTGTTCTCATAGAATTAATTGTACAAATAAATAAAATTTATCTGCAATTTTTGGCATGTGATCTTCAAAATTAGAATTCATGGGCTCACATTTTGGACATCTCACATACAAATATAGACAAACGGACATTTTAATGCAAATTTAATACACAGTAGTTAAATTAATGATTTTTCTTGGGTTGCTTTTAATTGAAAAAAAAACCTCACAGCCTCAACATATAAATCAAATTTGCCTAGCACAGTTTCATGATAGAGAAGTCTGCACATTTACATCCCATGCATCTCAAATCAGATTGGCTGAAAATAAATGGTTTCAATACCTACCTAGAGATTACAAACCCCTTGTTAGTTCCCTGTACCTACAAATTTCTTCCATTTCCTTTTTGTTTTGAAATATATTGTAGTTTAGGTAGAGGATGACAAAAACAGAAAAATAAAAAAAAATTTAAAAACCCTAATATAAAATCCCTGGGTTTTCTTCTTGAGTTTTTTCTGTTCAACATGTTATCTTTAGCCATGCCTTTTCTAGCTACTTGTTAACTCTTCCTTTTGCTTCTGTCTCTACTCTAGGACCTAGTACATCCTTCCATCCCTCAATCAAGAAGCTTGTTGAGCTCAGTTTTGTAGTTGATTTTCCAATTGTTGTCTGACCTCAGGCTGGCTAGAAAATACCTTTCCCTTTCCCCACTTCCTAAGACCCCCTCCAGGCATTTCTATTCTACAATTTGTCACGCCCCCTCACAACCCAGGTAAACAAGCTGCCCTGACTATATTGATATCTGAGTTTCCCTGAAATAAAGCTTCAGAAGTCAAATAGATGAGAGCAACCTCTTAAGAGACTATAAGGAGCTCCTCTTCACAACCCTAAAGACCATTTTGAAGGAGGTTCCCTGGCTACATTCTTGAATGTATGCTATTCCTTTTCCTTTCTTGGCCTATTTTGGAGGTATTAATCTTGATTCTTGGGTCAGAGGAGTTGATGGACTATTAGAGAGTGAAGGTGTCAATCCTGCCCTTCTCTCTGGGGCTTTCCCATAAATATACCAATGCTTTCAGCATTGCTTTACTGTCTAATTCTTCTGTGAAGTCTTTTTAGTTTTATTAATGAATCAATAAAATATAGTCCCAGAAAAAGTTTCTGCTCCCTCCCAAGTGCCTATTAGGGAGAGGAGGGAGAGAGGCTGTGCTTTCAAGAAATAATGAGTGGACCGAATAACCTGCTTCTCATCTTTGCAAAAACAAAGGAAAACCATCCTTCTGAAATTGAGGACTATCTATGTGAATGCCTTAGATCCATAGGGACTGGAAGAAGAAGAGGAGAGGGAGGAAGAAGAAAAAAAGGGAGAAGAAAAGGAAGAGAAAAAGAGGAAAAGGAGGAGAAAATATGAAAGAAGAAAAGAAAATGATAGAGACAAAGAGATAGGAAGTGAGGGGAAGAAAAAAGAAAAAGAGAAGAGGAAAAGAGGAGAAAGGGGAAAGGAGGAGGGAGAGAAGGTATCCTGTTCCACTGAGTTCAGTAACAACGGAATGCTGAAGGACAAGACAGGTAACATTAACTCTGCTAATTGTTTACCTGCTTAGCTCATCTAGCCCAATCTTCCTTGATTAGCTTTTGATTTCATGCTGGATGACTAAAGTGCTTCTGGGCACCTCTGGGCAAATTTGTGGTCCATACTGAAAAGGAATTTTTATCACCTGTTTAATGCCCCATGGCTGACAGAGAACAGCACAGAGAGAGGAGAAGGGCCACTTTTGCTGGCATTAAAGGGGCCATTAAGCACAGGATTCAGGAAAGGTCTTGTTTTCAGTTACATTCAATGCTCTCAACCGAAAATGAAATGTAATCAAGAGTTAGATAAGAGAAAGCTGAGCTCTGAGTACCCTGAGAAGTTAGCCCCCCAGAGGCACAAGAGGTCGCTGAGCACATCCCTTCCTTTAGTACTGCAAACAGAAACAAGGCAGTACTCTGAACGTGGGGATGGATAAGATTCATTAATGAGTCTTCATTGTGTGATCATCCCTAGACCAGGGAATGCTAGCCAGGGGTAATTCAGGACCTCGTTTTGCATAAAGAGATGTGACATGTGGAAACCAGATAATTTCATCATATCCTAGGGCATGAGTAGAATTATGGAGATGTAGGGCTGGAAAGGAGCTCAAAAGTCTTGCTTACTCAAGGCTTTTTACTTTGTAGATGAGAAAACTGAGATCTAGAGTCACATAGTTAATAAAGTGACATAGCTGACCTTCTCATCCAAGTACTCAGATTAGCATCCAGCCTCCTTTCCACTGTCCCATGCTACTTCCTATCTGCCCAGACTCAACTCCATCTTATCAGTTAGGCCTTTTCTGCCCTCTTCAGTTCACAGAAATGTGTCTTTCTCTAAAAATCCCTAGGGCAAGACCTCTTAAGCTTTCATATGTATGTGTCATTGTCCCCTTTAGCAATCTGGAGAAATCTATGAGTCTATTCTCAGAATATTTTAAAAGAAAAATTAAAATACATAGGATTACAAAGAAAGCAAAGTAAATTGAAATACAATTATCAAAGCAAATTTAAACTCATTCATAGACACCAAATTACAAATTCCTGCCTTAGTTCACTGCCTGAATTAAATCCATCAGTAAAAAGTTATTGATCATCTGCTATATATCAGACATTGTGCTAAGAACTGCAGACACAAAACCAAAAATCAAGCATTCCTTGCCCTGAAGGTATTTACATTCTAATTGTAGGAAACAACACATACACATAAAAGTATAATATACAATTACATACAGATATTTTTATAGAGATGGTATTCATGAAAGGCCTCACAAGAGAGATGATACTAGGTTTGTTCTGTGTTTTGTTCTGTGTTGTTCCATTTCAGGATGACCCTCCCAAAGCATATTAGTGAAGCTTTAATTCCTCTGTTCCCTGGAAGTGTCTGATGATGAGAGGGATGTTTTATCATGTATACCTATAACCAAAAAGCCAAAACTATCCATATTATAGGATATTCAAGCTGGAAGATCCTTTAGATATTCCTGAATATCTATTTCCTCCCCAAACTCATCCCTCTTTTTAATTTCTTTTTCTCTCAAAAGTACCATTATTTTTTCAGTGACTCAGGTTCCCAACATTGGTTTAATCCCTGATTCCTTACTCTCTCTCACCTGCCTCTCCAATATTCAATCAATAACTCTATGTTACAACTTTCCTTGTACCTGTCATTTTGTTTCCATTGATGACATAACCAACTTGGTGTATGCCCTTATTACTTCTTCTCTGCTTCTAGTATCTCACTTCTCTAAGCCACCTACAATACAGAAGCCAAGTGATTTTTCTGAATAACAAGTCTGACCATGTTATCTCCTGGCTCAACTAGCATCTGTGACCCTCTATTGCCTCTAAGACAAAATACAGACCTCTTTATTTGGCATTTAAAACCCTTCACAATCTGCCACAAGTTTACTTCACTTCACTGATTCCATGTTTTCTAGCCAGAAGATCTATACACTTCTTCACATTTTCATCCCATTCTAGGAAAGTATTCCTTCTTCTATACCTTTTTAAACTTAATTCAGGGGGTGGAGCCAAGATGGTGGAGAGGACACATAAGTCTTTCTGAGTTTTCCTCTACACTCAAACTATTTTTGTGAAATTCAGCCTTGGAATTAGTGCTTGACTGTCAAAACCTATGAATATTGAGAGTACAACACATTATCAACAGAAGATAATATCAAAATTCATCAGAAAAGGTCTATTTTTCCTCATGCTCAGGGATGAAATGGGTTAGGGCAGGTGCAGACTCAGGCAGATAGGCAGTGAGAGCATGGAAAAGAGTTCATGTGGAGCAAATCAGAGTTGAGGGGGTGGTCTTTGCCAGTGGAAAATCTGCAGGGAGAATTCTACCTCAGTGTCTGCTACTCTGCTCTGATAGCAAACTAGTAGATCAACAGAGAAACTATAAACACAGAGGGTAAAGACCCTGAAAAGCTAGAGTCTCTTGGGACCTGGCCACACCTATGCAGCATCAGGAGAGACTCAGCATGAGCTCACATACAACCACTGATCCCAGGGCAGTCACTGCTGTCCCACTGCCACTTCACTGCTACTTCCTGTTGCCTATAGAGGCAGTTTGGAAATACAACACTACCCCATAAGCAGACTGCAGCAGGTTTTTGTTGTTGTTGTTAAAATGAGTAAAAAGGCAAAGCGGGCTCTAACCATAGATAGCTTCTATACTGAAAGAGAGCAGATTTTAAACCCTCAGGAGACTAAAAACACTTTGTCTCTATATCCAAAGATGGATATGATCTGGTTCCCACTACACAAGGCTCTCATAGAAAAAATTTAAAAGGCTCTTAAAATACAGCTAGAAGAAAAAGGGGGAAAGGAAAGGGAAGCTGGCCAAGATAAGTCATCCTACTCATTAAAAGATACAGTGGATAAAGAAATTAACTCCCTGAAAAACAGAATTTGTGAACTGGAAAAAGAAAATAACTCCTTAAAAAATAAAATTGGTGAAAAGGAGAAAAAATTCATAGAACAAAATAATTCATTTGAAAACTCAATTGGACAATTAAAAAGAAATTTAAAATGATGGAAATAATTCATTAAAAATCAGAATTGAGCAAATGGAAATGAATGACTTGAGGAGATACCAAGAATCAGTCAAGCAAATCACAGGATATGCATGTATAAAATCACTTATATCCTGTCTTTCTCTCTTAGCTTTAACCAATGTTTTTTCTAATCTTGTCATAGGCTTAGGCTGCTTCACAGGTGATTCTGTTTGTGTTTCTATCTCTTCCCCTCCTCCTTTTTGCTCCATCCCTGAAGGGTTAATTGAGGGAGGATATGGGAAATGCTCCTGTTGCTCAAAATTGTACTTAACTTCATTGTTATCTGATTCATCCTTTCACCTAGTTTAGTTGACACCTCCCCATTTTGCTCCTTCTTCACTTCCTTCAGAATAACAATTTTTAAAGTCATTTGGATTAAATTATAGGTATGAAGTGTATCTTTGGATATTGAGTTTGGTTTGGAATTGTAGTGTTTACCTAATTGCTTTCCTACTAATTCCCATTCATCTAGATCCAATTCTTCTTCCAGAGAAAAACAAGGACATATGACCTTCACAGTTTTTAAAAGTTCAGTAATCTCCTCCAAAATTATAATCAATACTTGGCTTTTCATAATCTTGATGATGCTCTCTAAACATTTTCCTTGAACAGAAGGCGTTTGCCCCATTTCACTATAAGAGATTGCTGGTTTAGCCCTTAACAAGTTAAGTTCCTTATTTGTGTATTAGAACACTCACTTAATCTTTAACAAAGTTTCCTTGTTACTCACAGTTCTGGGTCAGAGAGACTGAGATCTGGATCGGAGGCTTTCCCACTGGAATCAGGATTGTGTCTGTCCCTGTTCAGGTGCCAAATTGCCATGGTCCGGTCTAGCTCCTCTGAAGGGCTCAGAATATGTCCTTAAATGCGAAGGTCTGGGCTAGCTCCTCTGAAGGGTTCAGTATAAGTCCTGCAAGCAAAAGTCCTTGCTCCACGTTGTGGACACCAATTTGTAATGTGCTGTTGTCTCCAGAAGCTGCCAATCACTCTCTGGGAGGAGATCTGCTGTGTCAACTCAAATCTCTTGGACAGATTCTTCTTCTTGTAGAGAGCCAAATTCCCTTCCTGCAGAGAGCAGCCTCAAGTCTCGTCCAGACAAAACTCTCTTTCCTTCAGAGCTGCCCTCTTTTATCCTCCCAGAGAATGAGCGTGGGATAATGCAAAGGCTTCTGGGAAAAATTACTTCAACCAATGAACTTGCTCCTCCTAAGCATGCAAGCTCTTCCCCAGGAATTCACAAGTAAAAACTCCCAGTAAAGGCCAGAACTAGAGAATTGTCAAGTACCAACTTAGCACTTAGTAAGAACCTAATATCTCATTATCTCATTAGCACTTAGTAAGAACCTAACAGGAGGGGCTGTGGGAAAACTGGAACACTGATGCATTGTTGGTGGAGTCGTGAAAGAATCCAACCATTCTGGAGAGCAATCTGGAATTATGCCCAAAAAGTTATTAAAATGTGCATACCCTTTGACCCAGCAGTGCTACTACTGGGCTTATATCCCAAGGAAATACTAAAGAAGGGAAAGGGACGTGAATGTGCCAAAATGTTTGTGGCAGCCCTTTTTGTAGTGGCTAGAAACTGGAAAATGAATGGATGTCCATCAATTGGAGAATGGTTGGGTAAATTATGGTATATGAATGTTATGGAATATTATTGTTATCTAAGAAATGACCACCAGGAGAAATACAGAGAGGCTTGGAGAGATTTACATCAACTGATGCTGAGTGAAATGAGCAGAACTAGGAGATCATTATACACTTCAACAATGATACTGTATGAGGATGTATTCTGATGGAAGTGGATATCTTCAACATAGAGAAGAGCTAATCCAATTCCAATTGATCAATAATGGACAGAATCAGCTACATCCAGAAAAGGAAATGAGTGTAAACTGTGAGCATTTTTTTTGTTTGTTTTTCTTCCCAGATTATTTTTACCTTCTGAACACAATTCTTCCTTTGCAACAACAACAACAACAAAATTCGTTTCTGCACATATATATTGTACCTAGGATATGTTATAAGATATTTAATATGTATGGGAATGCCTGCCATCTAGGGGAGGAGGTGGAGGGAAGGAGGGGAAAAATTCGGAACAGAAGGGAGTACAAGAGATAATGTTGTAAAAAAATACCTATGCATATGTACTGTCAAAAAAAATCTTATAATTATAAAAATTAATAAAAAAAGAAAGAAAAAAAGAGCCTAGACACTATTTTTCAAGAAATCATGAAAGATGTTACAGAAACAGAAGGTAAAATAGATATTGAAATAATTCATCAATCACCTACTGAAAGAGATACCAAAATTAAAACTCCAAGGAATATTGTGGCTAAATTCCAGAACTATCAGACTAAGGAAAAAATACTACAAAGGGCCAGAAAAAAAATTCATATACCAAGGAGCCACAATAAGGATTCCTCAGGATCTAGCAGCATCCACATTAAAAGATTGAAGGACTTGAATCTGATATTCTGAAAGGCTAAGGAACTTGGTATACATCCAAGAATAACTTACCCAGCCAAATAAGCATTTTTTTCCAGGGAAGAAGATGGACATTCAATGAAATAGATGAATTCCATTTATTTCTGATGAAAAAAACAAGAGCTAAACAAAAAGGTTGACCTCCAAATATAGGACTGAAGAAAAGCATAAAAAAGTAAAAAGAACTCTTGAGGACTGTATTTCTGTTATAGATATACATAAAGCATACATGTATAATTTGGTTTTACTGTTATAATATAAAAAAGGATCTAGAGATGGAAAGGAAATTGTACCAGAAAAAAGGTAAAAGTGGAGGTACTACATCTCATAAAGAGGCAAAGGAAACCTATCATATCTGAGGGGAAGAAGGGAGGTGGATAACAATTGTGTGAAATCTTACTCTCATCAGAACTGGCTCAAAGAGAAAAATATTAGACATATTTGGTTTACAGAGAAACTTCTCCCACCTCATTGAAAAGTGGGAGGGGAAAAGCAAAAAGGGAAAGATTAGGCTAAATAGAAGGGAATACAGAAATAGTAAGGGAACCATTTAAGAAAAGAGGAGGGACTCTAAGGGGGGAAGGGATTCTAAAGAGGGAGGGCTGCATGAGGCAAGTGATGTTCATAAGTTTAATATTGGGGAGTGGTCAAGGGGGAAAGGAAAGAGAAAAGCGTAATCTGGGGTTAACAAGATGGCAGGAAATACAAAATTAGAATTCGATTCATCCATTATATCCATAAAGTAGAGGTAGATGGCAAACTGGATTAAAAGCCAGAATTCTACAATATGTTGATAATAAGAAACACAATTAAAGAAGAGCACTACATGCAAGTAAAGGTAAAAGAGTAGAGCAGAATCTACTATGCTTCAGGTGAAGTTTGTTTCTTTTTTGTTCTTATTCATATAATTCTTATGCAAGATATTTTTTATTTTAAATTTTATTTTTATTATAGCTTTTTAAAATTAATTTTATAATTATAAATTTTTTGACAGTATATATACATGAGTAATTTTTTTATAATATTATCCCTTGTATTCATTTTTCCAGATTTTCCCCTCCCTCTCTCTACTTCCTCCCCTAGATGACAGGCAATCCCATACATTTTACATGTGTTACAGTATAACCTAGATATAATATATGTGTGTAAATCCAATGCTTCAGGTGAAGTTAAAAAAAAGGGGGGGGGTAGCCATCCTGATCTCAGATCAAGCAAAAGCAAAAATTGATCTAATTAAAAGAGATAAGGAAGGGCATTATATCTTGCTAAAGGATAGCATAGATAATAAAGCAATATCAATACTAAATATATATGTACCAAGTGGTATAGCATCTAAATTTTTAAAGGAGAAGTTAAGAGAGCTGCAAGAAGAAATAAGACAGCAAAACTATAATAGTGGGAGACATCAACTTTGCACTCTCAGAACTAGATAAATCAAGCCACAAAATAAATAAGAAAGGAGATAAAGAAATAAATAGAACATTTAAAAAGTTAGGTATGATAGATTTTTGGAGAAAACTAAATGAAGACAGAAAGGAGTATACTTTCTTTTTGGCAGTTCATGGAATCTATCCAAAAATTGAACATTATTAGGACATAAAGACTTCAAATTCAAATTCAGAAAGGCAGAAATAGTAAATGTTTTTTTTTCAGATCATGATGCAACAAAAATTACATTCAATAGAAAGCCAGGGGAAAATAGACCAAAAAGTAATTGGAAATTAAATAATCTCATCCTAAAGAATGAATGGGTGAAGCAACAAGTCATAGACACAATTAATAATTTCACCCGAAGAGAATGACGATAATGAGACAACATACCAAAATGTGTGGGATGCAGCCAAAGTGGTAAGAAGGGGAAATTTTATATCTCCAGAGGCCTACTTGAATAAAATAAAGAAAGAGAAAATCATTGAATTAGGCTTGCAACTAAAAAAGGTAGAAAAAAGAGCAAAATAACCCCCCCCCAATCAAACACTAAATTTGAAATTCTAAAAATAAAAGGGGAGATCAAGAAAATTGAAAGTTAAAAAAAAAACTATTGAACTAATAAATAAAACTATGAGTTGGTTCTATGATAAACCTTTGTTAAATTTGATTAGAAAAAGGAGAGGAAAATCAAATTATTAATCTTAAAAATGAAAAGGCAATATTCTCCACTAAAAAAGAGGAAATTAGAGTAATAATGAGGAGTTACTTTGCCCAATTTTATGACAATAAATTTGATAACCTAAGTGAAATGGATGACTACCTTCAAAAATACAGGCTGCCCAGATTATCAAAGGATGAATAAATTGCGTAAATAGTCCCATTTCAGAAAAAGAAATAGAACAAACTATTAATCAACTCTCTAAGAAAAAATCTCCAGGACCAGATGGATTTACATGTGAATTCTACCAAACATTTAAAGAACAATTAACTCCAATGTTATATAAAATATTGAAAAAAAATTAGGGAATGAAGGACTCCTATCAAATTCCTATTATGACACAAACATGGTACTGATACCTAAACCATGTATGATGAAAACAGAGAAAAAAATTATAGACCAATCTCCCAAATGAACAATGAGGCAAAAATCTTAAAGAAAATATTAGCAAAAAGATTATAGAAAATCATCCCCAGGATAATACACCATGACCAAGTAGGATTTATACCAGGAATGCAGGGCTGGTTTAGGAAAACTATTAGCATAATTGACTATCACAATAACAAAATTTACAAATACATATGATCATCTCAATAGAGGCAGATAAAATCCAACATCCAATCCTTTTAAAGACACTAGAGAGTATATGAATAAATGGACTTTTCCTTAAAATAGTCAGTAGAATCTATTTAAAACTGTCAGTAAGCATCATATGTAATGGGAATAAACTGGAACCATTTCTAATAAGATCAGGAGTGAAATAAGGTTGCCCACTATCACCATTACTATTCAATATTGTATTAGAAATGCTAGCTTTGACAATAAGAGTTGAGAAAGAGATTAAATGAATTAGAATAGGTAAGGAAGAAAGCAAATTATCACTCTGCAGATCATATGATGGTATACTTAGAGAACCCCAGAGATTCTCCTAAAAAGATATTACAAATAATCGACAACTTTAGCAAAGTTGCAGGATATAAAATAAATCCACATAAATCATCAGCATTTTTATATATCACCAACAAAATCCAACAGCTAGAGATACAAAGAGAAATTCCATTTAAGTAATTGCTGATAGTATAACATATTTGGGAATCTATCTGCCAAGGGAAAGTCAGGAACTATATGAGCAAATTACAAAACACTTTCTACACAAATAAAGTCAGATCTAAACAATTGGAAAAATATTAAGTGCTCTTAGATAGGTCAAGCAAATATAGTAAAGATGACAGTACTACTTAAAATAATCTATTTATTAGCATTATGCCAATCTGACTCCCAAGAAACTATTTTAATGACCTAGAAATTTTTTTTAATTTTTACAAAAATTTTATGCATATGTAATTTTTCAGCATTGACAATTGCAAAACCTTTTGTTCCAATTTTCCCCTCCTCCTCACCCTTTCCCCCAGATGGCAGGTTGACCAATACATGCTAAATATGTTAAAGTATAAGTTAAATACTATATATATACATATATGTATATATATATATATATATATATATATATACATCTCTGATGAATAATGATTGGAACATCCATTTATTATTGGATTTTTTCAAATGCTTTTTCTCCATCTATTGAGATGATCATACAGTTTTTGTTAATTTGGTTACTGATATAGTCAATTATGCTAATAGTTTTTCTAATATTGAACCAGCCCTACATTCCTTCTATAGATCGTATTTGGTCATGGTGTATTATCCTAGGGATGATTTTCTATAATCTTTTTGTTAATATTTTATTTAAGATTTTTGCATCAATATTCATTAGGGAGATTGGTCTATATTTTTCTTTCTCTGTTTTCAACCTACCTGGTTTAGGTATCAGTTCCATCTACATGTTATAAAAGGAATTTGGTAAGACTCCTTCAATCCTTATTTTTTTTTCAAATAGTTTATATAGTCTTGGAGTTAATTGTTCTTTAAATGTTTGGTAGAATTCACATGTAAATCCATCTGGTCCTGGGGATTTTTTCTTAGGTAGTTGATTAATAACTTTTTCTATTTCTTTTTTTAAAATGGGATTGTTTAACCAATTTACTTCTTCCTCTGTTAATCTGGGCAAGCTATATTTTTGAAGGTCTTCCATTTCATTTAAGTTATCAAATGTATTGGCATAAAGTTGGGCAAAGTAACATAATTATTGCTCTAATTTTCTTTTCATTAGTGAAGAGTTCTTCCGTTTCATTTTTAAGAATAACAATTTGATTTTCCTCTTTCCTTTTTAAAATCAAATTTAGTAAGAGTTTATGTATTTTGTTGGTTTTTTCATAAAACTAACTCTTAGTTTTATTTATTAATTCAATACTTTTTTTTTTACTTTCAATTTTATTAATCTCTCCTTTTATTTTTAGAATTTCAAGTTTACTGTTTGACTGGGGTTTTTTAATTTGTTCCTTTTGTAGCTTTTTTAGTTACAAGCCCAATTCATTGACCTTCTCTTTCTCTATTTTGTGCAAGTAAGCTTCTAGAGATATAAAATTTCTTCTTATTACCACTTTGATTGCATCCCACACATTTTGTCATATTCTTGTGTGGAATTATTAATTATGTCTATGATTTGCTATTTCACCCAATCATTCTTTAGGATGAGATTATTTAGTTTCCATTTTTTTTTTTGGTCTATTTCCCCTGGCTTTTTATTGAATGTAATTTTCATTGCATCGTGATCTGAAAAGGATGCATTTATTATTTCTGCCTTTGAATTTGAGATTTTTATGTCCTAATCTATGGTCAATTTTTGTATAGGATACATGAACTGCCGAAAAGAAAGTTTAGTTTTCTCCAAAGATCTATCATACCTAACTTTTCTAGTATTCTATTTACCTCTTTGACTTCTTTCTCTTTTATTTTGTGGTTTGATTTATCTAGTTCTGAGAGTACAATGTTGAGATCTCCCTAGTTTTGTTGTCTATTTCTTCTTCCAGCTCTCTTAATTTCTGTTTTAAGAATTTAGATGCTATACTAATTGGTGCATATATGTTTAATATTGATATTGCTTTATTGTCTATGCTACCCTTTAGCAAGGTATAGTGCCCTTCCTTATCTCTTTTAATTAGATCAATTTTAGCTTTTACTTGATCTGAGATCAGAATGGCTACCCCTGCTTTTTTGACTTCACCTGAAGCATAGCAGATTCTGATCTAGCCTCTTACCTTTACACTATATGTGTCACCCTGATTCAAGTGTGTTTCCTGTAAACAACCTATTGTAGGATTCTGGCTTTTAATCCAGTCTGCTATCTGCTTCTGCTTTATGGGGGAGTTTACCCCATTCACATTTTTGGTTAAAATGACTAATTCTGTATTTCTTGCCATCTTGTTAACCCCTGCTTATGCTTTTCTCCTTTCCTTCTCCCTTTCCCCCCTCCCCAGTATTCAACTTGTGAGCACCACTTATCTCTCACAGCCCTCCCCTTTTAGGCTCCCCTCATCTTAGAGTTCCTCCCCTTTTCTTACCCCTTTTCCTCACAATTTTTTATAATCCCTTCCACTTAGATTACTCCTTCCCTTTTCACTTTTCCTACCCACTTTTCAATGAGGCAGGAGAAGTTTCTTTGTAAATTGTCTTACAGAGAAAAATAAGGGACATATTTCATTTACCCAATAGAAAGTAGATTCCTTGAGGACAGAGACAATTTAGTTCTTCCCCATCCTCTGGCACAGTGACTGGCATTTAATTGCGCAGGGATCCTTTTCAGTTTCATCTTTGAAATCATCAGACCAATGGTAGGCATTGGAGGTAGATCACAGAGCTAAATCATGAATGTTAAAAGAAAGGCAAAGACTTCTGGATATTTCCATAGTATTAGTATTTCTAAGATGGAAATTAGTCTCTTTCAGAAAATTATTCCTGGCACTTTGGATTCTGGTAAGCAGAGTGCTTACTAGAATTATAAACAAAGAATTTTCCAAACCATCAATCATCTTCTCATTCTCACAATTTAATGCCTATTACAGATTGGCTCTATTGTCAATGAGGCCTGGCAATTCTTTCATCTCCAAAATCTAAAAATGTCTGGTTTTGATTTTCAGCATAGTCTTTGGGGTTGGGTTTTCTTTTTCATTCAATATCACCCTTATGTTTTCTTCAATTTTATCTTGGGACTTATACATGAGATAATGGAGTTTATTGAACATAATCAACCATTCAACTAAGAGAACTTGATGCATTTCAAGAAATAAGAAATTACTCTGATGCTACAATTAATTGTTGCATGGATATTGCCCCAAGTGATGGCAGACAGTACCATCTGGAGAAATAGCACTGGGGAAAAAAAGGAAAAAAATCATGTTACTGAGGAATGAATAATTTAATGATGACCTCTGGCAAGTGTAAATAATTAATATCCTAGAATTATTATTCATTGTTTCAATAGGTATCCTGCTTATTCCAGAAAAAGAAAAACTCCAAAGATTAAGATATATATTTGTTGTCAGAGTTCAGTGGCAGACTTTTACTCTACTAAGCCAGTGAAGGAATCATGGAGATTATGAAGAATTGGAATTAATTTGACTGCTCAGTATAGATAACCCTGGATCCCCAAAGACCAAGGTAATCTGAGTCAATTAGATCAATAAGTTAAGAAGTTCCTATTGTTAAGGAGGCCAAAGTTAAAAATTAAATCCCTAAATAGTCAGGATCCTTTTCACAGAAAAAAACCCAAAAAAACAAAAAACTGTGCTAACCACCCCCAGACTGAGTTCTAAGTCTCACACTTCACCTCGATACTCAACCTCAGACCTCACTCCGCCAACATACTGAGCCCTGACCCAGCTCCATTGATGGCACAGCAATACAAAGCTTGTTGGATAAGCCTTGGTCCTTTACTTCTGTATTTGTACTTTGATTTTCAGTTACAGAGATGGGAGTTAGAGGTCTGGGAGTAGGATTTATGCCAAGTTTTGCAGCAAGTTCATCAATGCCCAACAATTAAGGAGTAGCTAGTTGAGAAAAGGACTCATCTATCAATAATCTTAAATTTGAACCTGAAAGTGGGAGTAATGAAGTGGTCCTCAAACTTTTAAAATAGGGGCCAGTTCACTGTCCCTCAGATTGTTGGAGGGCTGGATTATAGTAAAAACAAAAACTCACACTCTGTCTCTGCCCCTCTGCCCATTTGACCCTGCCAGCCACATAAATGTCTTCAGTGGCAGCATCTGGCCCGCAGGCCGTAGTTTGAGAACCCCTGTGAAACTGCATTAAGTCTTTAATGGTATAGGGGTGACATTCAGGAATTGGAGAGAAATGTTTGTATTTCTGTGCTTGCTATATATTCATTGTAAATTATTGTTCTTTGTTTAAGTTGTGTTTGACTTTTTATGACCCCATTTAAGCAAAAATACTGGGATGTTTTTCCATTTCCTTTTCCAGCTCATTGTGCAGATGAAGAAACTGAGGCAAACAGGATTAAGTGACTTTCCAAGGATCACATAGCTAGTAAGTGTCTGAGTTTGGATTTGAACTCAGTTCTCTCTAACTCCAGGTCTGGTGCCTATCATCTGCATTATCTAGCTGCTCTTCAATGTGATTGATATGAATTAATTAAATAAAACTGAAGTCCTTATTATTGGTGACTATGGTGGGGGTGAGGGTGGAGATACACTAGAATGATGAATTGAGCCTATAACATTAGAGAAAGATATCCCAAACTCCTTTGGGGACGTTTCTAGAATTTTGAGGGGAAGATGTAGCCTACTTTGATCTAGAATGAGACTAGAGTTACTACCATGGTTGAAAGAAGTTAGTAATGAATTTAAAACTAACATTAGAGTCCACAAGGCAGAATTTAAAAACATAAACAGTAAAGTAGGAAAAAATGAATATATGATGAAGAATATCTCCAAAGAATAATGGATTTGGAATATAAAATGCTAAAATATTGTAAAAATATATTAACTCTGGCCAACCCAAAGTAACTAATCCTGAATACAAGATGTATAAAAATAATAGGTAGGTTATATGAGGATATTAAGATATGGAAAATGTCTATTTAGTCTATTTAGTCAAACATTTCATTTTATAGATATGAAAACTTGGGCCCAGACAACAGAGGCAATATTTGAATTCAGGTCTTTTCTTCTTATGCCAGTTTTCTTCCCACTCTCTTAGGGTGAGTAGAACATGACCAAAAAAAAAAAAAAAAAATTGAATACCATAAAACTATGGGGTCACAAAGTCATAAGGATAGATGAGATGTTAAGGTAATTGTTAAAATTTGGCTATATTTATTCTCTTATGAAATATACAAGTTTCTCCTTGATTGAGTTGGAAGAGCCAAGGTTCATCAGCTCTCAATGAATCCAGGATAGAAAAATTTTGTGAAAGATAAATAAACCCTGTACATAGGCCAGAAGTCAGCCAGAGGTAACAAGTGATTCTTTTTACTACTCTCTGAAATGTTCTGGTTAGCTTTCTGGAGGTCTTTGGACCATTCTTTGTTTCAGCTGAGTAATCACCATGAGAATAGCCAGAGATAAAGTACAAAAGTCTTTATTGTCTCCTTCACAATTTGTTTCCTTCACTTGGGGCCTGGCTAGCTTTCTGGAGGCCCTTCAGATGGGATTTGTTTTCAGTGGAGAAATGAAGGAGAGCCACCAGGAGCCTGATTAAAGATGAAATATCTCTTGTCCAGTCTTTGTTTGCTCTTATATACTCTATTATAATTACATCATCATAGGTGTCAATCTTGTAGAACTATATTAAGTACTAAGTACATGTAAACTAGAGTTTAATTACATTGAGTTAACACCTCAATCATACTGAACTAGAGAATTCACGCTGTAAACTAGATAACCATTGTCTTATCAATTCCACTGAGTTAACACTTTGTAAGAATCCTTGTGTCAAATATAGAGTTTTGGCCCATTACACCTCTCCCTTACAATCATAGAGCTTTAGAGCTTTAAATCAGAGTTACTCAGTCTGTTCAAGAGAGTATGAAGCATATTTGAGGAAGCAAATACACTCTCAATTCAGATATAAGCAGAGTCAGTCATCCAAGGATAGAATTGGCTTAAAAGACTGTAATCCACAGCAGAAGAAAAGAGCAAGCCAAGCCAATCAGGATTTATTAAGTTGCTACTATGCATCAAAAATTGTGCTAAGCATTGGGAATACAACAAAGGCAAAAATCATTCCTATTCTTAAGAATTTCACATCATGGGACCTATTATTTCTACACATTTTTGGTCAGTTGCTTTGGGTAGTCAGAATTAATGTATATTTTTAATGTTTTGGGGGGTCTTTTTGCTTTTCTTCTGCCAAATTTTCCTATACTTTAGCATTTTATGTTGTATACTACATAGAAATAAGATATGAATAGGATAAATTAAAGATAATCTCATTGGGAAATCTTAGCATTAACGAAGATTGAAGGACAGCTGGGTGGTGCAGTGGATAAAGTACCAGCATCAGCATTGGAATTGGGAGGACCTATGTTCAAATGTAACATCAGACATTTACATGACTCTGGATAAGTCACTTAACCCCAATTGCTTCACCAAAAAGGAATGAAAGGAAAAATGAGGATATTAAAGAGGGACTCTTATAGAAGATGGAATTTTGGCTAAGTCTAACAGAAATCAAGGAAGTCAGGAGGTAGATATGAGGAGGGAAAGAATTACCAGTGCACAGATCATCAGTAAAAAAGCATGTAGTTGGAAGATAGAGTATCTTATGTAAGGAAAAGCAAGAAATCCAATGTTACCAGATCATAGAATAATTTGTAAAGAGGAGTGAGTAAGGTATAAGAAAACTAAAAAGTTAGTAATGTCATAAAGAGCTGTAGAAACCAAATGGGATTTTACACTTGATACTGGGGAAAAATAGGGATTCATTGGGGTTTATTGAATAGAGTGACATGGACTTTAGAAAAATCTCTTTGAGTGAAGGATGGACTAGAGCAGGGAAAAACTTGAGGCATGGAGACCAATCAGGAAGATTTCTGCATAAGTCCAGACTTGAGCCACCAGGGTAGTGACAGAATCAAAGAGAAGTGGAATGTATATGTTGGAGCGATTACAAAAGTGGAAATAATAATAAGTGACAACTGATTGAGGATGACAACTAGGTTGTGAATCTAAGAGGTTGGTAGTGTCCTTGACAATAAAAGGAAAGGTAGGAAGAGAGGAAAATTGGATGGAAAATGTAATGGTTTCAATTTAGGATTCATTGAGTTTAAGATTTCTATGAGACATCCAATTCAAGATATCCAATAGTTATTTGGAGGTCTAATACTGGAATTCAGGAGAAATGTTAAGACTGGATAAATAGATGAGAGAATTATTTATATCGATGTGGTAACTGAACCCATGTGAGCTGATGAAATAACCAAGCAAATAATACAAACAGAGAAAAGAATACCCAGGACAGAGTACTACAGGACACTCACTCATAGTTAGCAAATGAACTTAGATGAAGATCCACAAAAGGAAATAAAGAAGGAGCAGTCAGATATGGAGAAGGAGAAGCAAGTGTATTGTCACAAAGAGCTAGAGAGAAGAGAATATCAGAGAAGAGAATGTTGGCAGTTTCAAAAGCTGCCAAAAAGTTAAAAGGGTTAAAGATTAAAGGCTATTAGATCAAAATATTAGATCACCAGTAACTTTGAAGAGAGCATTTTTAGATGAATAATGAAGATGGAAACCAGACTACAGAGAGTTAAGAGAGAGAGGAAAGCCAGGTGGAGGTACTCATTGTTAATGGACTTCCCAAGGAGTTTAACTAGGAAAGAGAAAGGAGACATAGAATTTTAGCTAATGAAGATGGATCAAGGGGTGGTTTTTGGACAATGGGGAAGATATGAACATGTTTGTTGTCATAAGGAAAGGAGTCAATAGGGAAAGATTAATAATTAGTGAGACAGTAGGGATGATAGATGAGGCAATCTGGAGAGGACAGGTTAGAATGTAAAGTGTATTGCCTTGGCAATTCCTCATGTAAAAGAGTAATGGAGGAGGAGATAGTGTCAGAAGACATGGTGTGAGATATGAAGTGAAGATTTTTCAGTGAAATATAAGACATGATTCTCGAGGGAGCTGTTTGAAGAGAGATAAAAAAAGATTGGAAAAATTAGTTATGGTGAGTAGAATAGTGAATTAATTAGGGAGATCTAAAAGGATGCTTTATCAAAATGAGGACATAGTTGAGATTATATAACATAAAGTTTGTAGTCAAAGCAATCAGCAGTTCATGATTTTCTTCAGCTTTGTTAAAATTCCTTAGTATGAGGGCAGCAATTGTTGAGGAAAGAAAGATTGTGACTATATTATACACTAGAATGCAGACCAACAAACTGTCCTAGAATCTAGACACACAAAAAAATCACACATTGTCAGGTCAAAATTCTGCTGTTGTCCGTAGTTGTTGGACATAGTTCCTTGTTGTTGGCCTTCTTTGCTCAAGTTATAGCTAACTTCCTATTTACCCTATCTGTGTTTAACTATTTGTTGGCTTAAACAGGGGCCTTATCTAAAAGGCCTAATTCATTTGGCCTTTTTTAGCTTTAAGAAAATCAAATCTAGAGAGGCGGAACCAAGATGGTGGAGAGTAGACAGGTCTTTGAGATTTTCCTGGTTTTCCACAGATCAACACCAGATCAAGCCTACAAACAGGTTTTGGTGTGAGATAACCCCCAAATATTTGGAGTGTAACACATTTCCAGTTAGAAGATATTCTGGAAGAACTTCAGGAAAGGTTCATCTTAATTGGGTAGAAGGAATGTGCATGTGCACAGGGAATTTAGTGATAGGTTTTTAATCAAATTACAGCAGCATTTGCTACTCTGTGGTGGTTCAGAAACTAGTGGATCACTAGACTAGCCATGAGATCTCCAAAACAGCTACAGAAAGCAAATAGTGAGCCCTGAACTCATATAACAAGTAGGACATGACCTTACCCACCCCTCATGGGAAGAAAACTGGCAGTACTGGCCCCAGGGTAATGTAAAGATTCTGTCACCAATAGAGGAAAGTTGGAACAATCTCCACTTATTGTTAATAGCAGACCTCACCCTTTAAAAATGAGCAAAAAAGCAAAAAGAGCTCTGACCATAGATAGATTTTATGGAGACAGGGGAGAACAGATTACAAATCCTGAGGACACTAAAGCCAAAATGTGTCCAGATGAAGCCTCAAAAGATGATATAAGTTGGTTTCCATCTCAAAAGGCTCTCTTGGAAGAATTCAAAAAGGATCCTAAAAGAGAGTTAGAAGAAGAATGGGGAAAGCAAATGAGAGCTCTGGAAAAGGAAGCATAGAAATTTTCTGAAGAAAATCACCTCTTAAAAATAGTTTTGGTGAATGGAAAAAGAAAACAACTCCTTGAAAAACAGAATAATGTGAAAAAAATACAATGAGCAAAAAAACTTATTTAAAAATTCAATTGGCCAAATGTAAAAGGAAATTAAAAAGCTAACTGAAGAAAATAATTCACTACAAATTAGAATTGAAAAAATGAAAGTGAGACTCGATGAGACAAAAAGAATCAGTTAAACAAACAAATAAAAAAAATAGAAGAATATATAAAATATCTCATCAAAAAAAGTTGACCCAGAAATAGATCCAAGAGAGCTTATCTAAGAATTATTGGACTAGCTGAAAACCATGATGAAAATAAGAGTCTAGACAACATCTTTTTAAAAATCATAAAGGAAAACTGCCCTGAGTCCTAAATCTATAGGGTAAAATAGCCATTGAAAGAATTCAATGATCAATTCCTGACAGAGTCCCCAAAATGAAAACTCCAAGGTATATCATAGCTAAATTTCAGAATGATCAGATCAAGGAGAAAATACTGCAAGCAACCAGGAAGAAACATTAAGGAACCACAATCAAGATTACCCAAGACCTAGAAACTTCCATTTTAAATGATCAAAGGGCCTGAAATATGATATTCTGGAGGCCAAAGGAGGCTGAAAAATTAATCATTATCTTTCAGGGGGAAAAGATGGATATTCAATAAAATAGGAGATTTTCGTTTATTTTTGACAAAAACCCAGAACTGAACAGAAAATTTGATCTTCAGATACAGAACTCAAAGAAGCATATAAAAAGTTAAAAAGGAAGACAAAAACGTATGTTTTTAAAAGTTAAAATGTTTATATCCCTATATGGGAAGACAATATGTTTAATTCTTAAGAACTGTATCTCTGTTAGGGGTATACTTAGAGTATATAGGTACAATTTGACTTTACTGTGATGATATTAAAAAAAAGAAACTAAGAGTGGAAAAAAAATTGTACTGGAAGAAGAGAAAAGGGGAGGCAAAATGGGCTAAATTACATCACATGAAAAAGACATTATAATTGAGGTAAAGAAGGGAGGATGATGAATCTTAATATCATCGAATTTGGCTCAAGGAGAGCATATCACACATAACAGTTTGACAGGGAAACTTGTCTCATTCTATAGGGAATTAAAAGGGGAAAGGAAAAAGGAAAGAAGGAAGTTAATGGGAGGGAGAATGGAAGTAGAAGGGGAAAACAATAAGAAAGGGGGGAGAAGCTGTAAAAATGGAGGTGGTGATCAGAAGAAAAACACTGGGGAGAGGAGAAAGGGTGAAAGGAAACAGATAAGTATAATTTGGGGAAAATAAGATGGTGGAAAATAGAGTTAATAATTTTAACTGCGAATGGGAATGGGATGAACTCTCCTATTGAGGCCATCTTAAAAGCTCAAAGTATATGACACCTTTGATCTCAGAGGCAAGATGAATGAGGCAGGAGATTCATAGAGTATGAAAAAAGCTCCATTCTATTATGCCATACAGCCTTGTTGATATACATTTTTGCAAGCATGATCAGTGCATGAACAGTAAGTAATCCCCAATCACCATTCAGAGAAGCAGCTTGTGGGCATCTGCCAATGGGAAGAGAGTCAATCCAGCCATTCCAACAACATACTCACCCACAAGAGGCCCTGTCAAGGCATCCCTGCTTATGAGCAACTAGCTGTGACCCTTGGAAATCCATCCCCATGGTCACAAATCATTGCTCCTTGTTCAAATAAGGGCATTTCTGCAATGTGGCAGAAAACCCATTGTGCACCAAAGGTCAAGGTGGCCTCTGTACTCCCTCTCAGCAGGATCCCAAACACTAGCACTCTCCCATACTTTTCCAGTCAAGCATTAACTCTGAGACTTGTCATGAAGTAAGTCCTGAGAGAAAACGAGGAGCTCAAGCAGCTGTCTGCCTCCACGCCGCCATCTTGGCCGGAAGTCCAATTAGATCTAATTTTGCATTTGCTTGCTTGATCTGACATCAGGATTGTTGCCACCCCCTCTTTTTTTAACTTTAGCTGAAATATAATAGATTCTGCTCCAGCTTTTAACCTTTACTCTGTATTTATCACTCTGTTTTACGTGTTTCTTGTAAACAACTTATAGGATTCTGTCTTTGAATCCAGTCTGTGATCTGCTTCTGTTTTATGGGAGAATGCTAGTGTATAAAATGTATAAAAAGTGAGAGGGAAGTAGTAAGCTAAGGGGAAGGGAATACAGAAATTGTGAGGAAAAGGGGTAAAATAGGGGGAGGTATTTTTAAGGTGGGGGAAGGATACTAAAAAGGGAGGGCTCACTAAAAAGCAAGTGGTGCTCACAAGTTTAATACTGGGGAGAAGGGTAAGAGGGAAGGAAAGGAGAAAAGCATAAGCAGGGGTTAACAAGATGGCAAGCAATATAGAATTAGTCATTCTAACCATAAATGTGAATGGGGTAAACTCCCTCATAAAGAGGAAGCAGTTAGCAGACTGGATTAAAAGCCAGAATCCTACTATATGTTGTTTACAGGAAACACACCTGAAACAGGGTGATACATTCAAAATAAAAGTAAAAGGGTGGAGCAGAATCTACTATGTTTTAGGTGAAGCCAAAAAAGCAGGGAGTAGCCATTCTCATCTCAGATCAAGCAAAAACAAAAATTGATCTAATTAAAAGAGATAAGGAAGGGCATTATATTCTGCTAAAGGGTAGCATAGATAATGAAGCAGTATCAATATTAAACATATACACACCAAATGGTACAGCATCTAAATTCTTAAAAGAGAAATTAAGAGAGCTGCAAAAAGAAATAGACAGCAAAACTATAATAGTGGGAGATCTCAACCATGCACTCTCAGAATTAGATAAATCAAACCACAAAAGAAATAAGAAAGAAGTCAAAGAAATAAATAGAATACTAGAAAAGTTTGATGTGATTCATCTTTGGCAAAAGCTAAATGGAGACAGAAAGGAGTACACTTTCTTCTCAGCAGTTCATGGAACCTATACAAAAATTGATCATATACTAGGACATGAAAGCTCAAAATCAAATGCAGTAAGGACGAAAGATTAAATGCATCCTTTTCAGAGCACAATGCAATGAAAATTACATTCAATAAAAAGCCAGGGGAAAATACACCAAAAACTAATTGGAAACTAAATAATCTCATACTAAAGAATGATTAGGTAAAACAGCAAATCATAGACATTAGTAACTTCATCCAAGAAAATGACAATAATGAGACATCATATCAAAATGTGTGAGATACAGCCAAAGCAATAATAAGAGGAAGTTTTATATCTCTACAGGCCTACTTGCATAAAGTAGAGAAGGACAGGGTAAACGAATTGGGCTTACAACTAAAATTGCTAGAAAAGGAACAAATTAAAAACCCTCAGACAAACACGAAACTTGAAATTCTAAAAATAAAAGGTGAGATTAATAAAATTGAAAGTAAAAAAAAAAAACTATTGAATTAATTAATAAAACTAAGAGTTGGTTCTATGAAAAAAACAACAAAATAGACAAACCCTTAGTAAATCTGATTTAAAAAAGGAAAGAGAAAAAGCAAATTGTTAGTCTTGAAAATGAAAAGGGATTACTCACCACTAATGAAGAGGAAATTAGAACAATAGTTAGGAGCTACTTTGCTCAATTTTATGCCAATAAATTTGATAACTTAAATGAAATGGAAGAATACCTTCAAAAATATAGCTTGCCCAGATTAACAGAGGAAAAAGTAAGTAGTCTAAATAGTCCCATTTCAGAAAAAGAAATAGAACAAGCAATGAACCAACTCCCTAAGAAAAAATCCCCAGGACCAGATGGATTTACATGTGAATTCTACCAAACATTTAAAGAACAACTAACTCCAATGCTATATAAACTATTTGAAAAAATAGGGCTTGAAGGAGTCCTACCAAATTCCTTTTATGACACAGACATGGTACTGATACCTAAACCAGGTAGATTGAAAACTCAGAAAGAAAACTATAGACCAATCTCCTTAATGAATATTGATGCTAAAATCTTAAATAAGGTGTTAGCAAAAAGACTTCAGAAAATCTTCCCCAGATAATACACTATGATCAAGTAGGATTTATACCAGGAATGCAGGGCTGGTTTAATATTAGGAAAACTATTAGTATAATTGACCATATTAATAATCAAATTAATAAAAAACATATGATCATCTCAATAGATGCAGAAAAAGCATTTGACAAAATCCAACATCCATTCCTACTAAAAACGCTTGAGAGTATAGGAATAAATGGACTATTCCTTAGAATAATCAGGAGCATATATTTAAGACCGACAGTAAGCATAATATGTAATGGAGATAAACTAGAACCTTTCCTAGTAAGATCAGGAGTGAAACAAGTTTGCCCACTATCACCATTACTATTCAATATTGTATTAGAAATGCTAGCCTCGGCAATAAGAATTGAGAAAGAGATTAAAGGAATAAGAGTAGGTAATGAGGAAATCAAACTGTCACTCTTTGCAGATGATATAATCGTATACTAAGAGAACCACAGAGATTCTAATAAAAAGTTATTAGAAATAATTCACAACTTTAGCAAAGTTGCTGGATACAAAATAAATCCACATAAATCCTCAGCATTTTTATACATCACCAACAAACTGCAACAGCAAGAGATACAAAGAGAAATTCCATTCCAAACAAATGTTGAGAGTATAAAATATTTGGGAATCCATCTACCAAAGAAAAATCAGGAATTATATGAGAAAAATTACAAAACACTTGTCACAAAAATAAAGTCAGATTTAAATAATTGGAAAGACATTCAGTGCTCGTGGATAGGCTGAGTGAATATAATAAAAATGACAATACTCCCCAAACTAATCTATTTATATCAATCAGACTCCCAAGAAACTATTTTAATGACCTAGAAAAAATAATAACAGAATTCATATGGAAGAATAAAAGGTCGAGAATTTCAAGGGAATTAATGAAAAAAAAGTCAGATGAAGGTGGTCTAGGTGTACCTGATCTAAAGCTATATTATAAAGCAGCAGTCACCAAAACCTTTTGGTATTGGCTAAGAAGTTGACCGGTAGATCAGTGGAACAGATTAGGCATAAAGGACAAAAAAGGGTACAACTATAGCAACCTAGTGTTTTACAAACCCAAAGTTACCAATATTTGGGATAAAAATTAATTATTTGAAAAAAAAATTAGGAAAACTGGAAATTAGTATGGCAGAAATTAGATATAGATCCACACTTAACACCATATACCAAGATAAGATCAAAATGGGTCCATGATTTAGGCATAAAGAATGAGATCATAAAGAGATTAGAGGAACAGAGGATAGTCTACCTCTCAGACCTGTGGAGGAGGAAGGAATTTATGACCAGAGGAGAACTAGAGATCATTATTGATCACAAAATAGAAGATTTTGATTGCATCAAACTAAAAAGTTTCTGTACAAACAAAACTAATGCAAACAAGATTAGAAGAGAAGTAACAAATTGGGAAAATATTTTTACAGTTAAAGGTTCTGATAAAGGTCTCATTTCCAAAATATATAGAGAACTGACCCTAATTTATAAGAAATCCAACCATTCTCCAATTGATAAATGGTCAAAGGATATGAACAGACAATTTTCAGATGAAGAAATTGAAACTATATCCACTCATATGAAAGAGTGTTCCAAATCACTACTGATCAGAGAAATGCAAATTAAGACAACTCTGAGATACTATTACACACCTGTCAGATTGGCTAAGATGACAGAAACAAATAATGTTGAATGTTGGAGAGGATGTGGGAAAACTGGGACACTAATTCATTGTTGGTGGAGTTGTGAAAGAATTGGGCCATTCGGGAGAGCAATTTGGAACTATGCCCAAAAAGTTATCAAACTATGCATACCCTTTGATCCAGCAGTGCTACTACTGGGCTTATATCCCAAAGAAATACTAAAGAGGGGAAAGGGACCTGTATGTGCCAAAATGTTTGTGGCAGCTCTTTTCATAGTGGCTAGAAACTGGAAAATGAATGGATGTCCATCAATTGGAGAATGGTTGGGTAAATTATGGTATATGAAGGTTATGGAATATTATTGCTCTGTAAGAAATGACCAGCAGGATGAATACAGAGAGGTTTGGAGAGACTTACATGAAGTGATGTTGAGTCAATTGAGCAGAACCAGAAAATCACTGTATACTTCAACAACAACACTGTATGAAGATATATTCTGATGGAAGTGGATATCTTCAACATAAAGAAGATTCAACTCACTTCCAGTTGATCAATGATGGACAGAAATAACTACACCCAGAGAAGGAACACTGGGAATTGAATGTAAACTGTTAGCACTACTGTCTTTCTACCCAGGTTACTTATACCTTCGGAATCCAATTCTTAACGTGTAACAAAAAAATTGGATTTACACACATATATTGTATCTAAGTTATACTGTAACACATGTAATATGTATTGGATTGCCTGTCATCTAGGGGATGGAGTAGAGGGACGGAGGGGAAAATTTGGAAAAATGAATACAAGGGATAATGTTATAAAAAAATTACTCATGCATATGTACTGTCAAAATTTTTTTTATAATTTTATAATTATAAAATTAATAAAAAAAAAGAAAAAGAAAAAGTTAGGCATGATAGATCTTTGGAGAAAACTGAATGGGGAAGAAAGGAATATACTTTTTCTAGGCAGGACATGAAACATACATGAAAAATGACCATGTATCAGGACATAAAAATTTCAAAATCAAACGCAGAAAAACAGAAATAATAAATGCATCTTTTTCACATTATGATGCAATAAAATTTTCCTGTCATAAAGGACCAGAGAAAGATAGAACAAAAATTAATTGGAAACCAGATAATCTAATCCTAAAGTGTAAGTGGATGAAACAATAAATTATGGACACAATCAATAATGTCATTCAAGAGAATGACAATAATAAGACAACATAACAAAATTTATAGGATGCAGCCAAAGCAGTTCTTAGGGGAAATTTTATATCTCTAGATGTTTAATTGAATAAAATAGAAAGAGAAGATATATTGCAACTAAAAAAGCTGGGAAAAGAACAAATTAAAAATCTGCAATTAAATACCAAATTTTAAATTCTGAAAATAAAAGTGGAGATTAATAAAATTGAAGGTAAAAACTATTGTATTAATGAATAAAACTAAGAGTTGGTTTTATGAAAAACCCAACAAAATAGATAAATCTTTAGTTAATTTGATTTAAAAAAGGAAGTGGAAAAAAGGAAGAGTAAAAGATGAAAAGGGTGAACTTTCCACCAATGAAGTGAAAATTAAAGCAATAATTAGGAGCTATTTTGCTTAACTGTATGCCAATAAATTTGATAATGAAAGTGAAATGAATGGACACTTACAAAAATATAGATTGCCCAAATTAAGAAAGCAGGGAAAAAATTACTTAAATAGTTCCATTTTAGGAAAAAAACTTGAACAAGCTATTAACTTCTTAAGAAAATATCTCAATGGATAAATGGATTTACAAGTAAATTCTACCAAACATTTTTTAAAAATCAATTAATTCCAATCCTATGCAAACTATTTGGAAAAATAGGAAAAGGAGTCCTACCAAATTCTTTTTATGACACAGATATGATGCTGATGATACCTAAGCTAAGGGTCAAAATAGAGAAAGAAAACTACAGATGATTTCACTAATGAAATGGATGCAAAAATCTTAAACAAAATATTAACAGAGAAAATATAGCAAGTTATCAGTAAGATAATACACTATGGTTTTGCAAGGGTGAATGTTGAGAACTATCTTTACATATATTTTGAAAATAAAAAGCTATTATTAAAAAGCAAAAAAAAAAAATAAAATCTGCTCAGCTGCCTCTGGTTGGTACTTAATGATCCCCTGCTACTTATAGAAAGGGGAATTGAATGGGATAGAGGGAGGGGAAGAAATAAGGTAGGGAATTTAATGGGGGTAGAGAGAGAAGGAGATAAGAATTTATCAAGTAACTTCTGTGAACTAAGTTTTCTGCCAAATGCTTTACAAAAATATTATTCTGGCACAAACAGAATCCAACCCTACCTAGTTTCATTTAGATACCAGTATCTCAAATAGCATACTTCCCTGACCATTATGCTACCTAATTCCACTCATAAAAGCAATAAATATTATATTATTTATTAGATAGAAGCAGACAGAAACAATTATATAATTAAGTCTATTATCCTTTTCTCACTTTGCCATTGAAATCCAGATATATCTTTATATTCTCCTAGCCACTAAATTTTCCCTGAAATCAATTAATGCAGGATGTGGAAGTACAGGACATAATACAAATATTTAATTAGCTCTAGCATCTTGTTTCATTTTATCACTGATTTCCAAATATCTTATTCTGCCCTGGCCTTTAGGCTGTTATAGGGCTGTAAAGTCAAGCTCGCTTGTCTGTAGATTTCATCCTCTTCTCATTTATAAAAATTGGGACAATATTTACTTTTTTTTTAGTTCTAAAGCTCATTTTTCATTTTCTAAAATCTTTCATAAATTGATAATAGCAGCTCAGCAGTTACATTGGCTGGGTTCTTCATTATCTTGGGCTATAGTTTGTCCTGGTCTTATAACCTGAATTTACTGAGGGAATATTTTTATCTCCTCTCTTATCTTGGATTTTAACTTCCAAATATTCGATACTTCCCATCAAAGATGAATCCAAAGGAATGGATCTGGGAAAGTAAGAAGATGGTTATATTTTCAATAGAAAGAGAGGGAGGGAAAGAGTGAGAATAGTAAGTATAGGAGGAAGATAAATTTAGTTTGGAATAATTTAATAGGTACTTTCAAGATATCCATGTTCATTTGGCAGTTTGGTTTCAGAAATAAAGTCTTGGATGAGGGGACAATGAGACAAAGAGCAGAAAGAGGGAGAGAGAGAGAGAGAAGGAAGGGAGGGAGGAAAGGAGGAAAGAAAAAAGAGAAAGAAACAAAGACAGAGAGACACAGAAAGACAAGGAAAAGAAAGAGAGATACAGAGAGAGAGAGAGAGGTGGGGAGAGACAGAGAGACAGGGAGAGAGGGAAAAAGAGAGAGGGAAAGAGGAAGAGGGAGAAGGAGAGAGACAGGGAGAGGGAGAGAAAGAAGAGAAAGAGAAGGATAGAGAGAGAAAGAGGGACCAAGCAGTAAAAATACAAGCAAAAAAAACTGCCTCTACCATCAAAGAGTTTACATAAAAGGAAACTGGAAAGCAGGGAGGGGGGAAGAGTATGGAACTACAGTAATGAATTTGGGAAAGTCTAAGTATGGAGCTGGCAGTGGGATGATGGTAGAGTGATGGTTTAGGCCAAAGATTCAGTAATCAGAATATAGTGAAAGCATTTCTAGGGTGAGAAACCTAGGACATGGAAAAGTTCAAGGAAGAAAACTTTATTAATTTGTCCTCTCTGTAGGAGTAAAATTTAAATTTCCCTCCCTAATTCAGGCTCCCAGTATTAAAAGCATAGAGTGTGTGTGTGTGTGTGTGTGTGTGTGTGTGTGTGTGTGTGTGTGTGTGTATTTTGGGGGAAGGGATTAGGGTAAATAATAGAGGAGTAAAAAAGAGTATCCAATTTAGAGTCAAATAAGCCAGTTCCAAATTTTTGCTTTACCACTTCTTACTTGAATGACCCTGGCATCTCACCTCTTTAGGTTTCATTTTCCACATCTGTAAAATCAAGAAGTCAGGCTAAAAGGCTTCTAATGTCCTTTCCAGCTCAAAATCTACAAACCTAAAATCTTGTGTCTACTTTCCTTCCCTGCTACTTCCTCCCCCACTATCATAACCCAAGCAATGCAAAGCTGTAGCTGGCACTGCCCAGAAGTTAAATTACCTCGTGTTTTTTTTTTTTCCCCTAGCATAGCAGGAATGCTGATAGTGGCTATTCCTGCCCAGAAATGTGACTGGCCATCATCAGTCTTGTCAGTTAGATTGTTGTATGCTTTGCCCTTCAAAACCCTGAATCATTTCCCTAAGTGTCTGCTGTCTCTGATCATTCCAGGTGAAGGCAGAGGGAAGGTTGAAATGGTCACCCACTTGAAACTGAGATAATTAACAAGAATATAGATTCTAGCATTGCAAGCACTCTGATGCATTTTTTTTTGTTGTTCTAGCTTTGTCTCTCTTCCCTAAGGAAGCATATTCTTTCAGCTCCTCTTGCTATTTCCAAAAGTAGCCACCAAAGTGTAAGGAAGAATTCAGCTCAAGAAAACTCCATGCTTGACAGTTCTCTACAAGTACAGTTCTCTACAAGTATAGTCATACTATTAGAGACTAGGAGAGAGAAAAAGAAATTGAATTTCAAAAAATGATTAAGGATCCTTTTACTTTGCTTTCTTTTCTAAATAACATAGAACACATAAAACATAACTCTAATCCCCACAAGTTTTGTCTTTCTAGGATATCTAAATACTCTCTTTGGGCTTCTAACCAAGTCTAGAATCCCATTCCACAATATGGAAAGAGACCTGGCTCCAGATTGAGGGGGAAATGTTGTAGAGATTGGATACTGAGACTGTGTTGCATATTAGAGTAAAGAAAATACCAGGTTCCAGGGCTTCTTGAAAGAGAGATATGTAACTGAAAAAAAAAAATTATACATTCAGGGGTTCTGATAAAGGCCTCATTTCTAAAATATATAAAGAAATGACTCAAAATTATAAGAATTCAATCTATCATCCAACTGATAAGTGGTCAAAGGATATGAACAGACAATTTTCAGATGATGAAATTAAAATCATTTCTATGCATATGAAAAGGTACTCTAAATGATTATTGATCAGAGAAGTGCAAATTAAGACAACTCTGAGCTTCCACCACACACCTCTCAAATTGGCTAACATGACAGGAAAATACAATGACAAATGTTGGAGGGGATGTGGGAAAACTGGGACACTGATACATTGTTGGTGGAGTTGCGAACTGATTCAACCATTCTGGAGAGCAATTTGGAACTATGTCCAAAGGGCTATCAAACTGTATATACTCTTTGATCCAGCAGTGTTTCTACTGGGCTTGTTTTCTAAAGAGATCTTAAAGGGGGAAAAGGGATTTACATATGCAAAAATGTTTGTGGCAGCCCTTAAGGCAAGAAACTGGAAACTGAGTGGCTACCCATCAGTTGGAAAATGGCTGAATAAGTTATGGTATATGAATGTTATGGAAAATATTATTGTTCTATAAGAAATGATCAGCAGGATGATTTCAGAGAGGCCTGGAGAGACTTACATGAACTGATAGTAAGTGAAATAAGCAGAACCAGGAGATCATTATACACAGCAACAACAAGACTATATGATGATCAATTCTGATGGATGTGGCTCTCTTCAACAATGAGATGATTCAAACCAGTTCCAATTGTTCAGTGATGAAGAGAGCCATCTACACCCAAAGAGAGGACTGTGGGAACTGAATGTAGACCACAACATAATATTTTCACTCTTTTTTGTTGTTGTTTGTTTGCATTTTGCTTCCTTTCTCATTTTTTTTTCCTTTCTGATTTGATTTTTCTTGTGCAGGAAGATATTTGTAGAAATATGTATAGAAGAATTGCATATATTTAACCTATATTGGGATCACTTGCCATCAAGAGGAGGGGGTGGGGGAAGGGAGAGAAAAAAATTTAGAACACAAGGTTTTGTAAGGGTGAATGTTGAAAATTATCAAGGTATATATTTTGAAAATAAAAAGCTTTAATTAAAAAGAGGAAGAGAGATATATTATTCCAGAGATTCTTTGGATGTTAACTTTTTTGGGAACCAAGTGCAATTCCCCATTAAATACATTTTTATTAAATTTCATTTAATTAAATTCAGTCCAATGTTCTATCTCTTGAATACTAATTATCTCTACCATAATCTTTCCCAGCTTTCTGTCACATACAAATTGACAATCATACAATGCATTGATAAAAATTGTAAAAATCAGGGGACCAAATAGTATACCTGAGGCATACTACTGGAAATGCCTTGCCACTTGGATATTGAACTATTACCAACTACTCTTTGACATCGACCATTAAACCAGTTATGAAGCCTTCCAAATGAACCCATCTTTCTCCAACTTCTCCACAATAGTAGTTTGGAATATGTTATCAAAAGCTTGGCTAGTTTTAGACAAATTGTATCCACAGAATTGTATCCACAGTATCTTATCTACTAGTGTAATTGTTCAGTAAAAATGGAAACAAGTTACTGTTCAATTAATTTTTAGATAATATCAAAAACTCTGCAAAAATTTGTTTTCTCTTTGCCTATTCTTATTCTTTCGATTTATTTTTCTTCTCTTATTGCTATGTGTTCAATAGAATGTAAGAATGTGGACTACCTTTAGTGTAAACAGCTCTAATTATCCAGTGGGAAAATTCATATGTGATCCTTGGTCAACCTTGGCATTATGCATTTTTGTTCTTAGCACAAAGAGGAAAGATTCATTCCTATGGCATAAGTGGCTCTTGATGAAACTATGTTGGTTCTTTATAATCATTGTTTCCCCTTCTAGATGTTCATTATCTATGAACTTTTATGATATGTCCTTTAATGATATGTCCTAGAATTTTCCCAGGAATCAAAGTCAAACTAATTGAATTATAGTTTATAGATTCTGTTCTCTTTCTTTCTTTCTTTTTTTGAAAACTGGAACATTATCTCCTTTCTAATATAGTACCTCTTCTATTACCTGAGAGGAAGGTGGCTCCATAGATAGATCAATAAACCTGGAGTCAACAAGAGCTAAGTTCAAATCCAGACTCAGACACTTACTAGCCATGTGACCCTGGGCAAATCACTTAATCCCAATTGCAACCCCTCAAAAATTATCTAGTATAATTTCATCATTTTACAAATAAAATTGTTTAGTGTAGATCCACAGTCCCATACTATTTTGCCTCCTTAAGTCTTTGTCTTTAATTTTCCTATAATAATTTTACTTGATTATTTGTAATCAAGTAAAATTTCTCAGACAAATGGCCTAGTTATCAGATCACTTGATTAAGATGTCTTTATTCATTGCCATGAAAACCAGCTTCAAAGTCATGAAGGACCTTTCTGGCCACCTTTAATCAGATTCTTCTTTATCCCAGGCTCTGTTTGCTTATTTCTGTTTTCTCCTTTAATGCCAATGACAAATCATGGGCATTTTGAATATGCATTCTTGATGAGGAGTAAATTGTGGTCTAAACCAAGATGGGTCAGTTCCTTTTCTCTCTCTCCTTCCTTCCCCAAAGTAACCAAGGGTGGGGTTCGGCAGCAAAGGAATTTGCTACTTAATGCTGTATGGAAATATAGTCTTTATTGTTTAGAATGGAAACACTGGAGAGCAGGTGGGCAAAATGGCTGCATGGTACAAGGCCCATTTTTGCAAAGAGAAGATTTTTGAGTTCCCTTTTATGCAGTGATGTAAGGAGGTTCCTGAGAGTGATGTAAATAAGATAAGGACTCTCTTGTTATCTTTTGGGGACAGACAGAAGGAATTTCCTGATGCCATTTGGTCTATCGGAGCAGATTAGAATGGGGGGCTGTAAAACCCTGGCCAGCCCAGATAGCCCAAACTAGTTTGACCAGATCTTGTATCAAAGGTCCAAGTCCCAAAGAAAGTTGGAGACCAAACAAGGAATACTAAAGGGCTACCGCCCTCAACATTCTGACAAGTATACAGTTGCCAGGAGTTCATGGCCATGTTAGCTCCTAGGAAATTTCTCACATACGATGTGAAGTATGTCCTTGTAGCTCACTAATTAATTTTAACAGTTAGAAGGAACCTTAATGACTATCTTTCATCCAATCCTCTCATTTTTCAGATGGGAAAATTAAGGCTCAACACAGGAAAATGGTTTAGCAAGGGTTCACAGCAAATCAGTGACAGAGCACCTGTCAATTATAACATTACACAGGAGATCCCTGTAAAACACTTAGCACAGTACGTAGCACATTGTTGTTGTTGTTGTTTAATCATTCATTCATATTTAATTTTTCATGACCCCATTTGGGGCTTTCTTAGGAAAAATACTGGAGTGAACCCTTCTCAACTTTATTTTACAGAGGAGCAATTGAGGCAAACAGGGTTAAGTGACTTAATCATCTCACACAACTAGTAAATGTCTGAGACCAGATTTGAAGTCAGGAAAACAAGTCTTCCTGACTCCAGACCTGGCCTTCTATTCACTTTATCACCTATCTGCCCTGGCACATCATAAGTGATATGTAATTTTTTCTTCTTTCCTTCCTCACTTTTTCTTAATTTCATGAACCCTGCAGATATAAAATAGCCTCTGAGAATGGGCGCACCACAAGTGTGAGACAATGAATTTAACCTTCAAAGAACAGGAATACAATGTTTTTCCATCTAGCTAGGAACTTGTTTACTCAAAATTCAATTATTGTGCTTTGCCCTGTGACTTACTCAGTAAAAAAATTTTTTTCAATAAGAACCCTTACAGAGGGAATGGTACTCATAAAATAAAGACCTAAAAACTCTCATTTAACTAACTTAGTTCTGGCCCCAGCTATTACTTTTTTTTCATATAAAACCCTGGAAGAACAATAGAGTTGAAGAGTTTGCCTTTAGCTGCTTGAGGCCCCTGACCTAGATGAACATATCTGCACAGATTTAGAAAAGGTTAAATAAATTAGAAAGGTAATTAATTCTACCACTAAAAAAATGTAACAATGTCTTGCTAGATATCTCCACTTCCATTTTGACAATGTAAAACAATAGTTTGAGAAGGAAGTCAAAAAATAATGTGATGGGAGGCTACAACATTATCTTTTCATTGTTAAAGATTCTTATAAATATTAAGTAGATGGAGTAAATGGAATAGACATTTTCTCCAAACCTCATGACTTCTCAAATATCCTTAAAAAAGAAATTATGTACCTAATATAGAACAATTTCAACTATTCATAGTCTAGGAAATCAAGAATTCAAAACAAGGTCAAAAAATACAAGAAGCAAAAATATTCATAAACTGATAATCACTGACTCTGAGTACAATGAGCACTTCTCCCATATCTCTCACACTACTAACAGCAAAGCCACACTAGCAGATAGATACAACAAGGGTTAGATCAAAACCCATTCCAACACCCCAGTTCTGTCTCTCCTTCTTTTCACTTCCATACAAACTCCAGCTGATGGATGTAGAAGTTTTCTTAGACCTCAACAATCAACTTGAGCACAGACCTTCAGAAACAAAAGATAGCTAGATGTTACAATTCAGAAGCACTAAAATTTCACAATTCTACACTGCAAGGTGCTGGGTAAAGCAACCTCTAAATTATTAGTGCTGGTTCTAAAAATAGAGAAAAATTAGTGCTAGATCTAAAAATAGAGAGAATGGGTTAGGTCATCAGAGCAAAACATTTGTATGTAGGGAGCTGAGCAGCACTCCACCAACCTGAGGGAACAGAATCCATATAAGACCAATTCTGATCCCCCAAAAGTTGGTTAGGTCAGAGATCTAGCATGGTGAACTATGAAATACATTCTGAGATTTACCATCCAAGAAAACCACAGTGAGAAGGGAGAGGGTCAAGAAGGAATGATAAGGCAAATAAGAAGTGTGAGAGAGACTGAAAGTACCAGAGATTTCAGGAAGAAGAAATATCAGATTTTGAAGATAAACAGATAAATCAATGTGAAAACAGTAATAATTGAAGGAAATATGACTTCTGGATGTAGTCAACTAGTTAAAGCATCATTGAACAAATACTGCAAAACAAAGGAAAAATATCTAACACTTGATGAGTCAGAAAACCCTGTGGAAGTCGAGGAAGATTTAGTACCATAACATACAATTCCTAAAGAGAAAAATGAGAATTATGAAAGCAGAATTTATATCTAAAATATAGCAAAATTTTGTATACTAAAAATGATGAACAAAATAGAAAAGCTTGAATCTGCAATGGCAAGCTTGACCAAAAAAATTAAAAGAACGACCAAAAGATTTGGAATGCAAATACAAAAAAGTGAAAGCCTATATAGAGGAAGAGAAGCAAAAAACAAGGACATTAAAAGAAAATATATTTGCTGTGCAAGCAAAATATGCAAATCTCAAAGAAGGATGCATAGAAAAAAAAAACCTAAGGACCATGGATCTCCCAGAAGAACATTAAAAAAAAATTAAAAACCTTAACAAAACAAAAGAAATAGTATAATAGGACTCCCCAGAACTTGCAAACATAGAAAATGAAATCTCAATTGAAAGAATTTATAGATTGCACCAGAAAAAAAAGCCCAAAGCTACAAACTCCAAGACAAATAGTTGTTAAATTTAACAATTCAATTCAGAAACAGCCAGTTCTGCAATCCATCAGAAGAAAAGACCTTCAAATATAAAAGAAAGGAGATTCAAATAATGCAAGACTATTCTGCACCCATTAGAATAAAGAAGGAATGGAATAATGTATAAAAGATGGACATTAAGAGTTTGAAGTACTTTTAGAAAGAAAATTGTAACTGAAGAAAAATTTTTTCAAACACCTCAAACAACAGAAATGCAAAATAAATGTAGACATCAACAATGCCCAAAGAAAGATAAATAATACATCTCTTTCTAGATGTACACAAGATAGGAGTAAAGGCAGAAATCTGAGAGGCATTATTGACAGAACTTGGAGACACACTTCCTACAGGGAACTACTTTTTTGTAAGATTATATTACAATTTTGGAGGGCACATGAGTGATGCACCAGGATCAAATAAAGGGTTGGTAATGAGGAGAAGGTAATCAAAAAGAAAAGAGCCTAAGAGAGCATGAGGAAAAAATTGAAATGGGAAGGAAATCAAGAAGGCCTTACTTTGGAGGAACGATAAGGTTCCACTGTATTAATGATCCTGGGGGAAACAGAGAGGAAGGAAGACTTTACGCTGGATGAGGTCTAAAGGCTTCAGTACCTGAAAAGTTTACTTGTCCTAGTGTTGCTGTTTGAGTGGTCTAGATTAGTGGCTATAAAAGAGTTGTTAAGAATCCCCTTTAAATCGGCCACAGGTTTATGAGCGAAAGAATTCACTCATTTCTTAATTATTAGTTGCAAAATGAAAGTTTATTGTTATATAGAAATCAGTTTACCAAGAGACTGACTTCTATAGTGGCAGATCTATGGAAAATGAGTTTTTGCACTGAGAGAATGCAGTTCTCAGTGGACAGAAGGTCTTGGCAATGAAGGGAGCTACCAAGGTCCATCTGCAAAAAACCTTCATTGAAGGAAACTACTATATTGGGACTTAATGGGGGCTGGGACAGCCCAAGCAGGTCAGACCCAGTGGGGGCTGGGACAGCCCAAGGTGGCTCATCTAAAAGCTGGGTTTCAGCTTGAGCTGGAATTTGAACAGAATTGAATGAGTTTCTTTAATTCAATAGGGTTGGAATTCTTTTGCTCAAGACTGAACCAACCCCATCTAGATAAAAGAATACTGCAGAGGTCCCTCACTGAGGTAGAATTGAAGATTTTCTCCTTCAAGGAATTTTAGAGTTTGGGGGTCCTTTCTTCATTAGAAGTGTAGTGGGGAGGACTTGGAACCTTTACGGCAACTAGCACCTGGAAAAACAGAAGAGCATGGACTTGGGGGAACAAATTTCCAAGCAAATTTAAGGGGACAATATGGTCAACAAGAGAAAATACAGATCAATGGGTAAGGAGGAGAGAGGTACCTTGTTATGGCAATATCTTCTCTGACACCTACAATAATTGGCATTGACCTCAGTAGGCATAGTAGAAAAAGGGAATCCATGGAGTAAATCCTAAGAGACAGTGGCAAAAAGTGTGCAGAGGACAGAGCCTTAAAAGGATTCCTTGGAAGGTTTGAATTTATAAATTATACAAAGAAGAAAGAGACTAGAAGCTTATTGGAAACAGGAATAAGAGAATGAGATTTTAAAGTAAACAGAAGATGGAAAATGAAGAGAATAAAAGAAATTCTGTTTGGAAGGAGGCACACACACACACACACACACACACACACACACACACAAATACAGAAACTAAAAACAAAACAAACAAAAAACCTTAATGAACAGGATCAGCAGAGGAGAGGAAGGAAAAATTTACCCAATTATTTGAGAGGGAGAAAGGAGAGGTAGAAATATATAACTAGATAAAAGCAAGGGAGAGGAAATAATAAACAAAACCCTAAAGGGGAAGGGATAATAAATGAGAAGAGGGAATCAGGGGTGAGAGGAAGAGATCCAGTGGGAACAGAACCACCTTAAAAAAAGATTAAAATAACTTGAAGGAACACAATATTATGTTTACAAAGAAGAGAGGAGAAATCGTAACTTGAAAAAAAAACCTCAAAGATAGATGAAAGTAAATATAAACCTAATTCTTTTAACTTTAAATGTGAATAGATTAGGTAATCCAATGCCTTCACCAATGGAATCCTGCAACTTTTCTAAGGGAGGTAACTTTTTCAGAGACAAATTGACAATGTATAAAAGAAGTGAGACTTGAAACAAGGTCTTTCTGACTCAAAGGACAGTGTTCTGTCTACCACATGGCACATAACTTTATTGGCCTAGGATTCAGCTAGCTACTCTCCGAGATTTCATGGGCAGATTTCAGGGGGTCCATGAATTTGGGCAAGTTTCCAAATGAAATTTAGCCTTTCCTTCAGTTATAGATCTATATATATCATAAATCTCAGATTCTTCCCACAAGTTCTTTTCAATAAGAAACATGAGTTTCCATATTCTTTCTCTATGTAACTTCAAAATCTAAACTAAATGTGTTTCTCCTAATGGATTGTTTCCCCGGACATCAATAAACATTTATTAAGTATCTATTATGTGCCAGCACTAAATAGGCAAAAGACAGTGCCTATCATAAAGGATATTATAATCTAATGGGCAAGTTATAATCCTTATTTCTAATGCTTCAATTTGTATTCAGATTCTATAGTTCTTTCTCTGAATGTGGATAGCATTTTTCATCATAAATTTTTTGAAATTATCTTAGATCATTGTATTGCTGAGGAGGACAAAGTCTACCAAAACTGAATCACAGTACAATATTGCTGTTATTATGTACATTTTCCTGATTCTGTTTACTTTATTTATCATCACTTCATGTTAGTCTTTCCAGGTTTTTCTGAAATCAACTTACTTATCATTTCTTCTAGTACAATAGTATTCCATTACATTCAGATGCCACAATTTGTTCAGCCATTCCCCAATTGATGGGCATCCCCTCACTTTCCAGTTCTTTGTAACCACAAAAAGAGCTGCTATAAATATTTTTGTATATGCAAGTCCTGTTCCATTTTTTATGATCTCTTTGGTATATAGATGTTGCAGTGATATTGTTAGATCAAACACAGTTTAAGGGTTTTGGGGCATAATTTCAAATTGCTTTCCAGAATGGTTGAATTAGTTCACAATTCCATCAACAGAGCATTTGTTCCAATTTTCCCACATCTTCTCTAAAATTTATCATTTTCCTTTCCTGTCATATTAATCACTTTGATAGGTATGAGGTAGTAACTCAGAGTTGTTTTAATTTGCATTCCTCTAATCAATGATGATATAGAAGAATTTTACATATGACTATAGGTAGCTTTGATTTATTTATCTAAAAATTGCCTGTTCACATCCTTTGACCATTTATCAACAAATAAAAAGCATGTCTCATCTTTTTTTTTTTTTTTTTTTTTTTTTTTTTTTTTGTGGAAAAGCTTTCTAATTCAATGTAATCAAAGTTATCCATTTGCCATTTCATATTATTCGCTAATTCTTTTTTTGGTTATAAATTCTTCCCATCTTCAAAGATCTGACAGGGAAACTATGCTTTTCACTTCTAATTTGCTTATAGTATAACCTTTTATGCCTATATCATGCGACCATTTTGAACTTATCTTGGTATAGAGTTTGAGACGTTGATCTATGCTTAGTTTCTGGAATACTATTTTCCAGTGTTTCTAGCAATGTAGGTTTATCAAACAGTAGATTACTATAGTCATTGATTACTGTTGTCTTCTGTATCTAACCTATTTCACTAATAAACCATTCTATTTCTTAGCCAGTACCAAATGGTTTTGATTACTGCCAACTTATAACATAGTATTAGATCTTATATGGCTAGATCACTTTACTTTGCATTTTTTCCCCCTTGTTTCCTTTGACATTCTCTTGACCTTTGGTCTTCTCAATATATTTTCTAATTATACTTTCTAGCTCTATAAAATAATTTTTGGCAGTTTGGTATGACAATAAACAAGTAAATTATTCACCCATAAGCAATTATTTACATCTGATTTTATTTGTGTGAAAAGGATTTTGTAATGGTGTTCATGGAGTTCCTGGGTTTGTCTTGGTGGATAAACTCCCAAATATTTTATATTATCTATAGGCATTTTAAATGGAATTTCTCTTTTTATCTCTTGCTGTTGGTCTTTGTTAGTAATACGCAGAAATGATGATGATGATTAATGTGGGTTTATTTTACTTTGCTAAAATTGTTAATTATTTCAAGTAGCTATTAAATTGATTATCTAGGATACTCTAAGTATACCAACATCTGCAAATAGTGATAGTTCTGTTTCCTCAATGCCTATTCTAATTCCTTCAATTTTTTTTCTTTTCTTATTGCTAAAGCTAACATTTCTAGTACAATATTGAATAATAACAATGAGTATCCTAGTTTCACCCTGATCTTATTTTGTAAGCGTCTAATTTATCCCCATTACATATGTTTGCTGATGAATTTAGATAGATATTACTTATCATTTTAAAAAAAATTCTATTTATTCCTATGCTCATCAGTGTTTTTAATAATGAGTGTTTATTTTGTCAAAAGCTTTTTCTACATTTATTGAGATAATCATGATTTCTGTTAGTTTTGTTATTGTTATGATCAATTATGCTGATAGATTTCCTAATGTTGAACAGCACTACATTGCCTCTTATAAATCCCACCTGGTCATACTATATTATTCTTCTAATAAATTGCTCTAATCCCTTTGCTAATATTTTATTAAATTTTTACATTAATATTTGTTAGGGAAATTGGTCTATAATTTTCTTTCTCTGTTTTGGCTTTTTGCAGTTCAAGTATCAGCACCATATTTTTGTCATAAAAAGAATCTGGTAAGGTTCTTCTTTGCCTATTTTTAAAAATAGTTTATATAGTTTTGGATTTAATTGTTCTTTAAATGTTTGGTAGTGAATAGAGCACTAGCCCTGAAATCAGAAGGACCTGAGTTCAAATCTGATTTCAAACACCTAACACTTCTTAGCTGTGTGACCCTGGGCAAATCACTTAACCCCAATTGTCTCAGAATAAAAAGGAAAAAAAAAGAATACATTCTTAAATCCATTTGGCTCTGGAGGTTTTTTTTTTTTTCTTAGAGAGTTCAGTGATGGCTTGTTCAATTTCTTTTTCTGAAATGGGATTAAATATTTTACTTTCTCTTTTTTTAATCTGGGTAATTTATATTTTTGTAAATGTGCATCCATTTCTCTTAGACTGTCAGATTTATTGGTGTAAAGTTGGTCAAAATAATGACAATTATTGCTTTAATTTCTTCTTCATTAGTGGTGAATTCACCCTTTTCAGTTTTGAAATTGGTAATTTGGTTTTCTTCTTTTTTTTTCTTAAATCAAATTAACCAGTTTTTATCTATTTTATTATTTTTCCATAACACTAGGTCTTATTCCTTTCTAGTAGTTCAATAGTTTCCCTTGTCTTTCAGAATATCATATGTTATGCCTTCTGATCCTTAATGTGGAAGCTGCTAAATCCTATGTAATCTTAACTTTACATGATATTTAAGTCATTTCTTTCTTGCTTTTTACAGTGCTTTCTGTAATAATTCTGGAATTTTTTCCATTTGTCCAATTATATATTTTTAAGGAATTGTTTTCTTCAGTCAATTTTGTCCTTACTTTCCCAAGTCATTGGGTCTCTCATTTCCCCCTAGTTTTTCTTCTCTCTCTTTTATTTGACTTTTAAAATCTTTTTTGAGCTTTTCCAAGAAGTCTTTTGAGGTTTCAGACCAATTCTTATTCTTCTTTGAGGTTTCACAGGTAAGTATTTTGATTATGTTATCTTCTTCTCAGTTTGTGTTTTGATCTGCTTTGATATCATTGCAGTTTTCTATGGTCAAGGTTCATTTTTGTTTCTTGCTCTTTTTTTTTTTTTTAGCCTATTTCATAGCTTTTAAACTGAGCTCTGTTCTTGGGACACAAGAGGAATTGTTCCAAACTTCCTATGCTGAAGACAAGGGGCCCGGTCCCTATCTTTGTGTGCTGGATCATCAGCTTGCTCTGTGATGACCAGGTCTTGTCTTTCCTATTGTTGCCTGGTTTCTAGAGCTGGTAATTTATCTTTTGAACTGGGGTTGGAAGATAACAATTGTTGCTCTTCTACTGGCCTGTTGAGCTGGGACTTAAGTGCCTTTGTTGCTGAAAATACTTCAGCTAAGAGTCACCCATTGACTTGCCCAGACATGGTCTATGCTGGGCTCTGCTCACCTTTTATCCAAGTGAATTCCTTCTAAGTCATCTTAAGCAGGAAAACCATTTCATTCCATCTTTTCGTAAGTTCTGTTGCTAGAGAATCACTTTAGATACTTGATTTAATGTTTCTGAAGGAAAGTGGAGAGATCTCAGGTAACGTCTTGGCTTTTCTCGACCATCTTGGTTTTCCCTCTCTCCCCTCAAGGAATTTATAATCTAGTGGAAGATATCTGCTTCCTAGACCATTAGCTCAGGATGACTAAAAGGAGAAGTCTTGTTTTGCTGTTGTCTTAAGCAGCAGGAACAGCAGGATATAGAATTAAAGTTAGCTTGTCTAACTTTATAACAGATATGCAGTTCTATGTGCATCATCTTTTCTGTTATTCTACTATGTCATGGACATGCTTGCTTTATTTCATAAATTAAAAATAAAAGAAATAAAATTTTAAAAAAGAAACTTGACCAAACTTGAAAAATGTGTTCTTGGCTTGGGAGAGTATATCCTGGAATAGTCAATCATATTCATGAAGTTAGTAGGATGGAGAATCTCTGAATAAGGATTTCTTCTCCTCAACGACTTTGCCTTTCAACATTTCTTTTAAAAATCAATTTGGTGGGGAAGCAGTCTTTGAAAGGCAAATGCAATTTTTTAAAAACCAAATTGAATTTAGGAGGAAAATGCTGTTCTTTCCATAAAAATGCAATTTGATTATATTGCAATTTTAGTACTAATGTGTTTTTTCCATGCCAAAGCACATTGAAGTGGGTCAGAAAATAGGAAGTAACTAGACACACATATTATTAAAGTTGTTGGCAAGAAGGTGCATTCAATGCCTCCCACTGGAATTCTGTGTCCTACAGATGATTCACATCTGGTTTATTTCCAGTATTTAGAATGTGAATAAAGTGTACTTTCATTTCTCTATTAGTGCATCTGTCATGAATGTGATGGTGACTGGGACCAGACATTTGCTGCAAGAAACTCTCACAGGGAGTAGTAGAGTTCCAGGGATTCTACTTTTGGAGCATGAGATCTGAAGTTATATTTCTTTGTTCTCAGGAGACACATTTTCCAAGAAGGATGATATTCAGACTAACTGGGTATCAGAGATGCATATCACCTCACCATCACCTCATGTTGAACTTCAAATCAGGCGAGAATCAGGTTAGAAAACTCCCAAGTTCTTCAGTTATCAGTTTGAAAGAAGCACACTTCAACACCCCTAAGACTCCCAAGAGAAAAACTCTTCACTGTTCACCTTCAACTTTTCTATTCTATTGAAATGTAAACTCCTTGAGATTAGTATCTCACTTTTGTCTTTGTATCCCCAGAGCTTAGCATTGTACCTGGTAAACTACAAGTACTTAATTTTTAAAATTTTAAGTTTTAAAATTTTTATTCTGAAATTTAAAAACAAATAAATGGGGCAGCTAGCTGGTGCAGTGGATAGAGTACCAGCCCTGAAGTCAAGAGGACTTGTTCAAATCTGACCACAGACACTTAACACTTCCTGGCTGTGTGACCTTGGGCAAGTTACTTAGCCCCACTTGCCTCAGCAAAAATAAAAATAAAAAATAACATTAATATTTCCATAAACAACATAAGCAAGAGAGGATTTATAAATGCTTTTTCATTCAAGGGACTTAATGATTATATAGTCTAATCCTCTCATTTTATAGATGAGAAAACTGAAGCACAGAGAAGTTATAACTTGTCTAAGGTCACACAGTGGCAGAGATGGGATTTGAATCCAGGTTTTCTCTCTCCAAATTCATTACCCTATGTCATTTAACCTTAGCCTCAGGCATTTCATAAGGAAAACGAGTAATAACCAGAAGCACCCATTTCAAAGTTGTCATTTGGATCAATGAGATTATATACATATGTATATACATACACACACACACACACACACACACACACACACACACACACACACTTAAATACATAACTATATACATTTAAATGCCACATACAGGGCTTTTTAAGCCTTAAAGTGCTAAATAGCTATCAATTATTATTATTTTTCACATCATAATTATGAATCTGAGTAAGAAGCATTGATTCAAAGTGCAAACACAAAGCCTGATGAATAGTTTATAGAAATCAAATTCTTACAGTTGGAAAGATTGCTTCATTCACTAGCTTTTCTTGTGCCTAAGCAGAAATTTTTTTTACAATGATCACTGAAAAGAAAAGTTGTCATCTAGCCTTCATATGAAGATGTATAGTGATGAAGAATCCACTAACTTCAGAAGAAGCATTTTATTATACTTTTGGATGGCTTTAATTGATATTTCCTTACATCAAGCTAAATATGTTTTTCTCTTTCTTTCTTCCTTCCTCCCTCCTTTTCTTTGTTTCTTTTCTTGTTTGTTTGTTTTCTTTCTTTCCTCCCTCCCTCCTTTCTTCCTTTCTTCCTTCTTTCCTTCCTTCCTTTTTTCCTTTACTCCTTTCCCCATTCTCTCTCTCTCCTCTCTGTATATGCCTCTCTCTGTCTCTCCTCTCTCTGTCTCTCTCTGTCTGTCTGTTTCTGTCTCTTTGTCTCTGTCTCTCTGTCTGTCTGTCTCTGTTTTTGTCTCTCTCCCCTCTCCCTTTCTCTCTCTCTCTCTTTACCTCCCTTCATCCATCTCTCAATTTTCCCTCATCCTTTTTTTTCTCTGTTTATATCTCTCTGTATCTTTCTGTCTCTATCTTTGTTTGTGTCTGTATCTGTGTCTGTCCATCTCCCTCCCCCCCTTTCCTTTTTGGAAACAAGCAGAGTTAAACAACTTTCCCACGGTCACACAGTTAGCAAATGTTCAAGGCCAGATTTAAAACCAGGTCTTCTTGACTCTAGGGCCTTTGCTTTTCCCACTGTACCATCCAGCTGCTCCAAATCTGCTTTTCTGCAACTTTTTGTTCCTATACATCCTAATTCTGCTTTCTAGAATAAGTCTAATACTTTTTATTCCCAACAATTTAAGTACTTGAAGATAATTATCATATACCCACCATATCTTCTCATTTCTTGGCTAAGTTCCATCTACTGCTTCCCTTAAGGCATATCTCCACTCCCTTCACTATTCTGATCATCCTTCTCTGGATGAACTCCAGTTTGCCAATGTCTTTTATGAAATGTGGTGCTCCATGTTTAACTTATATCAGATTGCTTGCTGTCTTGGGAAGCAGGAGAAGGGGAGAGAGGGAGAAAGATTTGGAACACAAGATTTTGCAAAGGTAAATGTTGAAAACTATCTTGGTATGTATTTGGAAAAATAAAACACTATCAAAAATTTTTTAATAAAAATAAAATGTGGTGCTCAAAACGGAAAGCAATTCTTCCCGATGAGATCTGACCAGGCAGAATACATTTGGACTATAACTTCTTTCACTTTTGCCATACTATATCTCAATAAAGATTCTTGTTGTTCATTTAGTGGTTTCAGTCCTCTTTGACACTTTGTAACTCCATTTGGGGTTTTCTTGATAAAAATACTGGGGAAGTTTGCCATTTACTTCTCCAGCTCTTTTTACAGATGAGAAAACTGAGGCAAAGAAGGTTAAGTGACATGCCCAGAATAATATAGGTAATAAGTATCTGAGGCCAGATTTTAACTCAGGCACTCCTGCCTCCAATCAGAAATCCATTATGCCATCCAGCTGCCCCTTCAATAGGGCTACTGTGTCATAAAACTAGAAAATTAGAAGAGAAATAATAAAGGAAATTCTGTATCTCTAGACTTTTCCAAGTCCAGTGGGGTGCCATAGGGCTCCATAACACATAATCACACTTAAAATGTTCAGCACAAGGAAGCAGATAATTATCAGACATTTCTCTTCCCCAGGATATTGCTATCTTCTAATTGCTGCAGATCATCAAAGATGATCCTATCTTAAAGCCTTAATAAGTTTAAAGAGAGAGGAAACTCAATAGGTATAAATATAAAACCTTGTACTTCAGGGTTTTGGTTTATTGTTTTTTAATTATTTGAACAAGTATTGTATGACCAAGTAAAAACCTAGGTTCAAATCTCAGTTTTTCAGCTGATTATCTAGGTGAATTTAGAAGTCACTTAAGCCCTAGGAACCTTATTTTCCTCACATATACTATGGTGGGATTGAAAAGCTTAGTAATAAAAAAAATTACAGTGAGAGGTTCTCTGACCATGATAAAAATTTCGAAAACATCTTTCAAGTTTCTCCTAAAGATGACACTGAAGGTGTAATGGAAAAAGCAGTAGATTAGAATCTGAGAACTTGAGCTCAAATCCCAGGTCTGCCATTTACTACTTGAGTTGAGTAGTTACTTAACTCTCTGGGCCTCAATTTTTTAATTTGTAAAAGGATGGGGTTAAATTAGAGGAGCCTGAGGTCTCTTCTTGAAGCAGGTTGTGGTCCAGCCCCCACCGGATCTGAGCCTACTTGGGATCCACCCACGGGCCCTTTTAGCTAAATCTCTCATTAAAAAAAGATCCAAACTAAAATCCTTTCTTTGCAGAGGTTCCAAACATGCCAGCCCTATGCTTGGCATGACAAGAGTCTTTTCAGTGCTACCTTCTCTTTACCCTCACCTATTTCCTTAACTAAACTTTAATCCCCATAATAAATCTCTTTTATCAATCTAGGTTTTTGGGTCTGTAAATTCCTTTACAGGAGACCTCTTGCACCACCAGAAGGGAGTTCCCCAAAACTCCCTACCCTTCTGCCAAATCTAAAGGGGTTGCAGGGGAGCTCCATTTGACTCCCTGAACCCCTAACCTGCTACTAGACCTCATTTAACTCCCTGACCACCAGTAACTCTAATTTCATTTGGGTACCCCAAATCTAAACCTCATTATTTGGTTCCCTGACAAAAATAATTCCCGAAAACTAGACATAATTTGGTGACTGAATGGAACCCTAACTTTTTCAGAGCACTCAGAACCAATTTTCTTCCAGGAAGAATATCTGTGTTCCTTCTTTTGTCTTACCCAATCTCTAAAGGTAGTGAGCACCCAGACTGGATTTGGGCTTCGGTCAGTATTCTCCCATGGAGAGTACTTGCATTTTCACACTCTATTTTTAGAAATAGTGGAACCAGGGAATCCAGAAATCTGGACGAGGTAAAAGACCTTTTTTTTTTCTTTCCCTATCATGAAGTGGACACCCAACCCACTCGGTCCATCTTGGGTCATTGTTATAGCTCTATGCTCATGCACAATTCTTTACAAATTGCTGTGGATTGACAAAAGGCATACTTTTGTTTCACTCTTTGTCTCTAGAGATATGAAAGAGGCTGCAAGAATTTGGGAAAACTAAAAGCTTTTACCTGTCCACAATCTAGATACACCTCTGCCCCTAAAATCCTTCCTTGAACAGATGTTTGACTTGAGGAAACTTCCTCTGTATAAAACCCTTCAGAGACAAAGGACATTCCTTTGCATCTCAAGGCATTTCTAAACTTTTTTCTCCCACCAGAAAGCCCTGCCGTCAGGCAGGAACTCCGAGACACTAGAGGAAATGTCTCTTTAACATCCCCTCCCCAGACCAAGGAGACACATGGCTGTTCTAGGGACCCCACACCTTTCAGGGGTCCCAGGCCAGCTCTTGTTGATCTGTTCTGGGGAGATAACTGGAGAAACTTAATAGGAGCTGAGTTTGAGCCTTTCTCCCATTCCACTGTTAAATACAATGGAGTCTCCAATGGTCAGGCTGTACCTGCGAGGAGAAAGGTCACTGAATTGGGAAGAGCTTGGAGACTCTTGGCTGCTACTCCCTAGACAGGGGTGAGAAGTCTCTCCTTCAGTTCTTGCTCTTTTAACAAGATTTGGGGGCTTAGACGAGCTATCCCGCTCTCAAGTTCCAGCGTGGAATCGTCAGAGGAGCCCTTGATTCGGGACACACTGGGTAAGATGGCATCTCTTTCTCCCCCATCCTCTCTCTCTAACCTTTTCTCCCCCTTTCCCATGGAGTGAGGATCACAGAACTCAAGGCCTTTTTTAGACCTCTCCCATATAGCTTGGCAACCTGCCATTTAAATATTTCTATTCTGTCCCCTTATTGGGGTACTGTACAGTGAGGAGATTAGGGAATCAATCTTAATCTTCTTATATCTCTGAAAAAAATTTCACCAACTTTTAAAACAAAATTTTGCTGGCATTCTGGACAAGTGGGCAATGCCTCTCCCAGAGCCTTTACTTGGCTCTTAAAGGAGCCTTGTCCCATACATTTTAAAAAGGGACTTGGTTTCCCTGATTTAGTCATTCTGCCTTAGAGCAGTGCCTCCTGTCACAGTCTTTTAAGTGTAGAAGCCCCAAAATTATGCTTTTGCATGCTCATGGGGCTGTCTACAAAGACAGGGGATTCCAAACTGCTCTAGGTTTGTTTTGTTTTTTTTTTTCCTAGCCTCAGGGCACTTGCTTAAACTTTCCTCAGCGCTTGTGGAGAGATGAATAGCCTAGCTAAACCAGGATATATCTATGTCTCTGTCTCTATCTCTCTCTCTTACCCAACCTTACAGGTGGGAACTTTTTCACTCCTAATTTTCTCAGTTCCAAGACCTTTTGCTCTTAGCACATTCTCTCCTATTTTTCTGGACTGCCATTCTATGCCCCTGCCAACAATTAAAGATTTCTTTTCTAAGCTCCAACCCTGGCCAGGTTGCAGCTTCAAGAAAGACCTTTGGAATGGTGGCTGTGGAATAAAATTCCAAATTAAGGCAAATTAAATTGTTAAGAGAGTAAAGGTAGTTTCTTTCTTTCTTTTCTCTTCTCATTCCCTGACTGTAGCAGGAAATGAGTTAGAGGGAGAGACTGAAACTATTTGAAAACTCCTTAACTATTTTCAATTCAGTGAACACTTTAAAGGAAAGAGGTCTTTCCTGTTGCCTTTTCCGCTAAGCTTGCAGAATAACCTTGTGGGAATTCCTATGGTGCCTCTCTCTAGCCTTGTTCTCTGTTCTACACTTGGTCCCTGACAAATTCTCACTTGCTCTGTTGTGCCTCAGTTTCTCTGGCATTACAGCTCAAAGAGCATTTTGTTTTGTCCCTTCTCTAGAAGGCCCAAGGGCTATAGAATTCGAATACTGTCTAGAGTTAGGTGAGGAGCTATTGAATGGAGAACAAAGAAATGTCATCCATTCCTGCCACACCTCTCCTTCGCTACCCTGCCCTCATCATTGGTGGCCCTCCCATGAGGTTTATTTTTTTATTTATTTACTTTTTTCTTTTCTCTGAGGTAAGCCTGCCACATCATCCTTCTATAGTGGGGGGACAGCTCAAAACTTCCGGGATCACTGGCTGAACTGTTCCAAGAGCCTTACCCTCATCATTGGTAGCCTTCCCACAAAGCAAGGCTCAAATTCGTGTTTGTTTTCGCCACCAGGGATGCCTGGGCAGACAAATCCCTGCATATTGATAAAGTTTCTTTGTCTCACCTTCCTAGAGACATCTGGAGAAGAATGCTGTAGAAGGGAAAACTTTGGGATTTGTGACAGGATGGGTCAACTTCCTTACTCCTTTCTAGAGATTCATTCTCCTTTAGGCTGTCTCTTAATGCAGAGAAACACTGCACTTGAGAAAAATACCTCAATCTCAAAATTTGAACTATGAGTAGATTAGCTGAATTCCAGTCTCTCTTTCCACCCACCAACTCTATGGACAAGTCCATTCTTATAAGTGCTTTTTTTTCTTTTAAATCCTGGGACTGATACTAATACTTCTGCCCTCAGGCAAGAAATACACCCAGCACATTTGTCTCTTTTGAAGCTGAAAAGCTCCCAGCCTAATAAGACCTGGGACCCACCCACCCCCTCAACTTTTTTCAGGGGTCCAAGACCAATACCAAGGCCTAAACTCAAGGAGCCCATTCTTGAGCCCTCAATATTTCTCCCACTCTGCTACAAACTGCTTTTGGCTTTCCTTTAACTCTCTAACCTGAGACTCCCAGCTCTTTTCTTCTCAAGGCAACTTCTGCCTCCTGTAAAGACACTCAGAGCAGATGCGCCCTTTTAATACAAATCTTTCCCAAACTTATGCCTGTAAGAGCCACGGAAACTGTCCAAGGAGACCCCAGTCTCTGTCCTGAGCAGGAAGAACACTGGAGGAACTGCCTTTCCAACATGTCAGTGAATACTACAGGGGTTGAACTGGCCTCTCAGCATCTTGCTCTCTGATAGGAATTTGGGATCTGGCCCTGTTTCCCCTTTTATTCCAGGACAGTCCAAATACCCCAGGAGCCGTAAGCTGGGTAGGCATAGCTGATACTTTGCACTTCCTCTGATCCCTTCCACCCCTCCCCTGCAAGAGTGGGTATAGTAGGAGGGAAGGCTCAGGATCTTTGCTTATTTTTCTGGTGAGATTGAGGAATCAACTCTATTATTTTTAAAGAAAAGCAGCACAGTTAGCTTAAACTGCATTCTTATTTTGCTCTGTAGCTCTGACAAGTGGGGACACACCCATCCCTAGACTCTGTCTCACAAAAGAGCAGTGGCTCATTAAATCTACTAGATATGAAGGCCTCCTGCCTACCCTGATTCTCTGAGTTTACACCCTTAATCCCTGCCCAATCTCAGGAAAAATTTGTTTTCCTGGAAATTTAGAGGGAAGAGGCTAAACTCTAGGCTACTTAACACTTTTTACTACTCTTTTGCTCCTAGCATTTTCTTTTATATTTTTCTTTGGCATTCAATAGTTAGATGGGCCATCAGCATTCTTACAGGCAGCCCACAGAAAGGACCTGATGCATTCCCTGCTAAAGGCCCCATTCCCAAATGTCACCATCTCCACCCTAGATGACATCCCACTTTTAATCTGCTCCCAAGATCTGTTTTCTCTAGGCTACAAACTTTGGATTCTTAACTGCCCTTCAGCTGGAAGAACATGGGATGACTGACTGGGGACAACTGGCCAGGACAAACACCCTTTAGATGCCCTGATGCCATCCCCAAACCCCATACCTCACACCTCACCTCCTGGCATGAACCCCCAAATCTCTATGACCCTTGACAGCTCAAAGCAGTTAAGAGGAGATTGTTGCCCCTTTTATCCCAAATGCATTTGGAGGTGACTGCTTGAGGGGGGAATGAAGAGGAGACCATGGAATTCTGAAAATCCTTCAAGGAGAAAATCTCCTTCAATTTTGCCTCAAGAGACCCTCCCACAAGTCCTTTTTTTTCTCTTAAATGAATTTAATTTTTAACTGCTTGAGAGGGGAATGAAGTAGGTTGTGGTCCCTTTAAGAAACTATTCCTTTCAGATTTATTTATTCCTTTCTGATTCCCAGCCCCTCCTGGCATTATCAATTCAGGAAGCTAGGGGGACCTTTGATTCACAAATCCTGGTCAAAAGCACCCCCTTGAATTCCAATAGAATATCCGAGCTTGTCCCAGCCCTCCACCCATGGGTCCCCTTAAGCTAAATCTCTCATTATAAAAAGAGCCAAATTAAAATCCTTTCTTTGCAGAGGTTCCAAACATGCCAGCCCTATGCTTGTCATGACAAGGGTCTTTGCCCACTGGAATACTGTTTTCAGTGCTGTCTTCTTTTTACCCTCACCTATTTCCTTAACTAGACTTTAATCTTACTTCCAATCCCCATAATAAACCTCTTTTATCAATCTAGGTTTTCGGGTCTGTAAATTCTTTTACAGGGGACCTCTTGTGCTACCAGAAGAGGTTTCCCCAAAGTTCCCTTCCCTTGTGCCAAATTCAAAGGGGTTGCAGGGTAGCTCCATTTGACTCCTTGAATCCCAAACCTGCCACTAGACCTCATTTAACTCCCTGACCACCAGTAACTCTAATTTCAATTGGGTACCCCAAACCTAAACCTCATCATTCTCACTCAAAATCAATATAAGATATTATGATATATAATCTTAATAATGTAGCACCCAAATGATCCTATAAATAGGTTTGTTTTATGCATGTATTTGGCAAATGCTATAAGCTTTTCCTTAGGGGTCACAATTGACTCTTCCCATTTGGCTATAACAAGTACAGGCAGGCTTGTAAGATGATCAGATGGAATTTAACTAAAACATGGCAAGTTTTTACTATTTTCAACCATAGGCCCTCCCTCCCCATGTTGGAAATATCTATCAATCAATAAGACTAACAAAGTCCTCTTAATTAATTGCAAGTTCAATGAATCAACAATGTAATGTGTTAACCCTCTCCCAAAAAAACTAATGTAATTTTAGGGCGCATTAAAAGAATGGTTGTCCTGTCTTCCCTATTGTAGTCAGGCCCTACATCTGCAATCTTATGTTCAGTTCTGAGTGGAAAATTTAGGAAGAAGATCGATGAGAGAATGGGAAATTATGTTTATGAATAGAAATCAGAAGAAGTGATGATGTTTAGTTTGGAGAAGAGAAGGGAGGGGGGAAGACATTATAGCTATCAGTATTTGAAGGCCTGTCACTGGGAAAAGGTTTTAGACCTGTTTTTCCAGGCTTCTAAGTACTGAACTAAGAGTAATGTGTCAAAATTGCTAAGACAAATTTACTCTTGATGTTCCTAAAAAGGAGAGTACTCCAAAGTGGAATGGGCTGCTGGATATACAGCTTCCCCTCCCTGGAGGTCTTGAAGCAAAGGCTAGATAATCATTTATGGGCGATATTATAGAGGGTATTGGAATCAGGTGCTATCTATACTAAGTGGCCGTTTAAAGGTTTTTCTATTGGGAATTTTCTAGAATGGACTGGAGCAAATACACTTAATCTAGAAAGAGGATTATCAAGGGCAGAGGGAGATACACTAGCTCTTCAGCCCTGCCCAGAGCAAAGACTGGGTACTTCATGCTCTGTCAAGGGAAAACATTTTTCACATGTTGGGGTCTCTATTATTTGAATAAATAGAGTGTCTCTGTAGCAAGATTCACTGCACCTATTTCTTAGGAATCAATATTGTAGACATATACCTACATTCACACACCTGCTCTTAATCTTACGCTAACAGAAAATTCATTCATCAGCCTCAATAGGATCTGCATGAGTCGTTTAAGAAAAAACCCAAGGCATATCAGCAGCTAATGAGGAGTGAAAATCGGAATCTGACTTGTCAGAATCTCTGTCATTTATGTATTCTGAGCTGAATACATAAGCTCATTCTAAGGGTTCCAGTTTTAGGGTGGTAGGAACCTCCCTGGAGACAGACAGTGCTTAGTGAATCACAGAAGCAGGAAACAGCTGGCTCCAAGGAATGCATCTCTCAGTCATATTTTGAAAGGAAATTGTCCTAGAGAGAATGCCCCAGGATAGCATTCTCATCTTTCTGCCCTCACCATGAAGACCTCTTGAAGTTACAAATTCTAGAGGGAGACGTCCTGGAAGGAAGTTTTCCTTCTAGATGTCTAATTGAAACAACTTGCTACATATTTGCAAAGCATAGCACCCCTTTGCCTTCACTTGGAAATTAAAAAAAAAAAAGGCCCCAGGTGTTACAGACTGAGATGAGTTTCCCTATTTTTTTAAAATAAATTTTTATTTATTTTTTAATATCATCAAAAATTTTCCCTGGCATCCTTTCTCCTCCCCTCCCAGAGAACTATCTTAAATAACAATATGTTTAAGTCAAAATCAAAAAAGAGAAAAATAAGCAACATTGATTTTTTCAAAAGTCTGAAAACACATATTTGTTAGGTTCTTACTAAGTACTGAGATAATGAGATATTAGATTCTTACTAAGTGCTAAGTTGGTACTTGACAATTCTCTAGTTCCGGCCTTTCCTGGAGAAGAGCTTGCATGCTTAGGAGGAGCAAGCTCATTGGTTGAAGTACTTCTTCCCAGAAGCCCTTGCATTATCCCATGCCCATTCTCTGGAAGGATAAAGAGGGCAGCTCTGGAAGAAAAAGGAAGTCTCTGCTCTACACCAGGCTTGACACAGCTCTCTGAAGGAAGGGAAGTCACTTCTCTGGACGACAGTTAACGGCAACTGTCTGGAGACAACGGTTCTCTACAGGAAGAAGAATCTGTCCAAGAGATTTGAGTTGACACAGCAGATCTCCTCCCAGAGAGTGATCTGGCAGCTTCTGGAGACGACATCACGTTACACATATTGTCACAATCAGGGATAATAGATATCAAAGAGATTAGGTTTGGGGATGTAGGTGAGATTTTGATTTCTCATTTCTTCTTTGGAGCCATGCTTGCTCTTTATAACATTGTAACACTCACTTTTGAATTTTTTTTTTTTTTGTATTTGTGGTTGTTCTTTTTGTTTATGTTCTATAGTTGTTGGGTTCAGTTTTCTTATCTCTACATACTTCATTCTATATCATTTCATATAGCTTTTTCTATCCATCTCCGTATTCATCACATGCATCATTTCTTGTAACAGTAATATTCCACTACATTCATACATCATAATTTGTTTAGCCACATCCCAATCAATGGATATCTGCTTTGTTTCCAATTCTTTTTTTTTTTTTTTTTTTTTTTTTGAGTCTGGGGTTAAGTGACTTGCCCAGGGTCACACAGCTAGGAAGTGTTAAGTGTCTGAGACCAGATTTGAACTCGGGTCCTCCTGAATTCAAGGCTGGTGTTCTATCCACTGCGCCGCCTAGCTGCCCCCTGTTTCCAATTCTTTATGGTCACAATAAGGCTGTTATAAAATATTTTGGTGCATAAAGAGGATCTCATACCTTTTATTCATTTTAAGGGGTTGATTATCCATAGCTCTAATCTCAGCACAGTTGTAAAAGAATTTGTCCAAGGCCACAGGCAGAGATTTTCCACTCCTAACAGTAGCAACTTAATCACAGAATCTCAAGGTTGGAAAGAACCTGAGGCAATCTAGTCCAATCTATTGGGCCAGAGAATCCCTTCTGTTATATTCTCTACAAGTGGACATTTAGCTTTTCAATTCAATTCTACTCAATAAGCATGTGTTAAGCCCCAATTCATATTCCAGGCTCTGTGTTAGGTCTTTGTTCTGCATGAACTGGTTATTATTTAACAACCAGAATTGGTGGCTAGAGGATGGTATTGGGGGTGGGGGGAGGAGAATGGGGAAGGAGGATTATTTGTATCACACCTTTAAGTTTAATCTGCATTACATTTTATTTCTTTTTCTTAAGCTTACACAATCAACAAATCCTTCCCCAAGCTGTGAATGGTAGCTCTCTGACTTTTAAATGCTCATAGTAAAAAGTGAACAGACTGAGCTGACTTTAGCCCACCTCTCCCTTGATCTACAAAGACAAAAATAATAAAATAAAACACACAAAACCATTCCCAGCCTTAGCAACTGTTGAGAGGAACTAACTGATTCTTGGGGCAAGGAATTCCAGTTGTGTACATTCTAATTGCTGAGAATCTCTTAACTACATCAAGCCTAATTGTGCCTCTCAGCTGCTTTTATCCACTGCTCCTAGGTCTATCATTGAAGGCTAAGTGAAAAAGGATAATCCTTCTCCATGTCAGACCAGTGAATACTTAAGACAGTTTTCACATTCTTTATAAATCTCTTCTTTGTTCTAAATAAACATCCATAATTCCTTTAACCAGTACTTACTTGGCATAATTTCCAGATATTTATCTATTATGTTGCTCTTCCTCCTACACACTCCAAACTAGCAAAGGCCTTCCTAAAATCTGTGGTTCAAAACTGAAAATAGCAGTCCAATGTGATGTGACAGAACAGAATAGAGCAGAATTATAATGTAAATTTCTTGTGAGTAGGGATTGTTTCATTCTTTCCTTGCGGTGTCTTTTATGATTGAAGAGGAACTAAATGATATCATAATGTTGGAGTCAAGATACAGTATGAATAACTGTGGTTGATCAGACCAATATGAGCTCAGAAGACTCTAAGACAGATTGGGTACAAAGAATCTGTATGAACATTTGGAGTAGAGATGCCTCCAAATGTGCACATCTTATATTCCTTTTTAATAGCTGCAATTCTGCTTTGTTTGTAGAACACCTTGACTTCTTTGATGTAAGCAACCCATGCTATCTACTGTTTCACGCATCTCACTATAGGCAAATGTACATTTGGTATCCAGGCTACATAGCCCTGCCTGAAATAGAGTTTTGAATACTTGGCAGTTCAACTTAGGAAAGGAATTCAGTATCTGGAACCTTATCTTGCCAGGTGATTTTCAGAATCTTCTTAAGACAATGCAAATGAAAGTGATTCATTTTCCTGGCATGCTGCTGATAAACTGTACAAGTTTTAGAAGCATAAAACAGTAAAGTCTTTAGTCTCCCAAGGAAACTGAGCTAGCTCTGGCAATGCACGTGTCAACCTCATTATCTATGTGTATATCTCTGGCTGCCAAGGTAAGGGAATTTTTCACAGCATTCAAAATTTTTCTATTTGGTGTGATCAATGGTTTCACATATAGATGATGTGATACTGGCTGATGGAGAACCTCTGTATTCTTTGTGTTAATCATTGGACCAAAATAAGCAAATGCACCTGAAAATCGACCCATATTCTTGTTTCATCACAGCTTTAGAGGCTTCACTAAGTGAACAATCTTTTGTGAACAAAAAAGTTATGTACCAATTCTCCTTCTCCATCAGTCTTGACTTGTAGCTTTTTCAAGTTAAATAGTTTATGGTCAGTGAGATAGCTAAACTTGCTGCTGTTTTCGTTTTCATTGAAGGCATCTTAAAACATTGTGCTAAAAATCTTGGGAGCAAGCACAAAGCCTTTCTTCCCACCACTGGTGATTGTAAAAGCATTATCCAGAATCTTTGTAAGTATGTTATCATGAAACTGGTACACAATATTGATGAACTTCTCCAGGCAATCAAGTTTCACCAAGATCTTCTAGAAGCCCTTGCAACTTACAATATTAAAGGCCTTGATTAAGTCAATGAACTTGTATATAGACCTCTATTTTGCTGCTGACATTTTCTTTGGGAATTGTTGGGCAACAAACATCCTTCTGAGTGCTCTTCGGCCCTTTCTGAAATCTCAGTAGCTCTTGGATAGATGGCCATCTTCCATGTAAAGTCTTAACCTATTAAGGATTCTGGCAAAAATCTTGTCAGCAGTGACTAAGAGAGAATCTCCTGTGAAAAGTCACAGAATAATTGATGGGTATTGCAGACATTCTTGATATCTTAGGGAATATCCTCCTCTTATCATATTAGCCAGAAGATTTCAGTCACTTTTTGTATGAGCAATGAGCCTCTTGCCTTCTAGATCTTTGTTGGGATGGAATCAACACCAGACATTTTACCACAAGAGAGAAGTATTGTGGCATTCAATTTCTTCTCCTTTTCTACTGAGCCTATAATCCTGTATTGCTCTAAGCTTCACCTTCACTTTACTTTTGATAGAGAGGCATACAAGTGCTCAGAGAAGACTAGTATCTCTGGTGTGAGAGCTGATGAACCCTTTTCAGTGCTGCTTTTCACCCTTGGTTTCCAACTGCCACCCAATTATCACACGTGGCTCCAAGAAGTTGTAGCATGCATAGTGTCCAAAACTTTTACTGTTGGGAAATCCAAGTTAAAGTTACCTTCAAGGTGCCATAAACCCATCAGTGAATTATAAGGTATCTACTCTAAGCATTTGAAAACTTCCTCAGGGAATGAGTAGATAAGAACAATTTGTTCCAGCAGCCATGAAGGCAATTAAAGCAGGTACCATGGAGTGCTTAGAGGTTGATTAGACATTGAAGATGTCAAGGTCACTGCATCCTGAACCATCACCAATGATCTTGACTTTTTTGTCTTGCCCCTGGACTTTAATGATCCTAGAAGAAAGAATGAGGCCAAAGATTTCACAAAACTCTGCCTCATTTAAATTCAATTTATGTGTGAGTCAAAATATATCAGCTATACTATTTTACCATTTTTTCCTACTACAAAGTCCTATGATAACAAGCAAATGACAAAGCAGAAAATGTGGATATACGGAAGCTATAGTCACAACACACATAGGCCATAGGATTGTCATCTGACTAGATTGAAACAGCAGTGGGATTTAGCAATCCCCTGAATATTGGATCATCTTTTTTGAAGGACTGCATGACTTACATGCTGGTATGAGGAAAGGGCCAGAAAAAGTATGCTAAATATTGTGTGCTATTCTCAACCTTGGCTAGCTTTCTGTGACAAGTGGAGATCCCACAGTGCAGGTGAAAACCAAAAATT